>NW_028301536.1:6832500-6865000 GCF_042242905.1 Orbicella faveolata | reverse complement strand
AGCTTCGTCTTTTAATTCTCAAATATCATGAACAACAGAGCCCTGACGTTATATAGAGATTAGAGGGATAACATAAAGATAGATACAGCAACAACAACTTTATTTGTACTCACTCAGCTAAAAATTAAATGAACAAAAATAAGTTTAGATAGATCCTTAGAGTTCACGTCATCCAAATAAACTATTCTCGCGCCCAAAATTATGAAAATCTTCATAACACGTTTGCCAAAATATATAACACAAGCGCTCTACTACCTTCATAACCTCTGGTACAGATCCTATGTCCATCTTGTCAAAATCCAGATCACTAGAATCTTTAAGAGCGGCGTATTCCTTGCCAAATGCTAACCACTTCTCTGTTTTGTTCAGGTTTTCGTGAAGAGATCCTGTATTACACTTTGTCGCAAAATGACCGGCAACTCCTATAGCGGCACTAAGAGTCGAAAATGGATCCTTTCCTACCACGCCACCAACGAATCCAGTAACTCCTTGAAGTATAACAACGAGGTCCTGTTTGTTGAACTGCGACTTTTTGTATACATCAGGAAGCTGGGCGGCTATTGCTTTCAGAGAACTGGCCATACTTGATTCAAACTCCTTGATGCTCTGGTGATTGTTAAGGCAGTAAAACATAATGGAGAATTAGCAGACAAACAAGTAAAATGATATAATGTAGTCAATACAATCATGGTAAATAAGGAAACGTTTATGTGACTTTCAGAATGACTGCACTCTAAGTAGACTACAATAATTCCCAGTGTTAGACAATGACTCTAGTCATTCTGATTGATTGATTGATTCATCGATTGACCCTTTGAATTTTTTTTTTAAAGCTAAACTAGTGAGCAGCACAGCACGAACTGTAATAGTAAAAATTGGTTTTAATCTCCTACGCGTTTCGTCTGACAATAGCAGACTTCATCAGAGACCTTCATTCCAACCATGCTCTTGGGTTGTTCATCTCTAGGAAGTTGAATCTTGATCTTGGCATTATTTAGGAGCAGGAGTAACTTGTCTACTGTAAATCCTCGAATTAGTGCCCGGGGCGCTCATTTCAAATTTAGGAGAAGATTGGGGGCGCTTATTCGAGGGGGGCGCTTATTTAATCTTCCCAAATCGTGGCCTGACATGATCATTTTTTTTTAATGCATCATCTGGCGCTTAAACAACAACATAAGCTGTTAATCGACATAAAAAGCTGATCCTTAAGTTTAAATCGCGGCATCGTTAGTACTTAACGTGTTCAACGTGTTCACTTAAGGCGTTCTAAAACTTAACTGAAACAATGTACAAATCTAATACTACACGACGAAAACTATACATCCTTTGTTGGCTCAGTACTCGTCCACAAAATGGTCGAAGGTGAGGGGGGCGCTTATTTAAAATTTTGCCTGATAGGAGGGGCGCTTATTTGAAGGGGGCGCTTATTCGAGGGGACGCTAATTCAAGGATTTACGGTATAAACGTACCCCATAATTATTCCCGACATCAGTTACTGAGAACAGTATATATATTTATCGTTTCGTGGGAGCGGAAAAGACAGATTCGTGTCAACTTCCGGATCGAAGAGATGAATGGGAAGCTATTGAAAGTTTCAGCATCGCTCAGCAAATTCTCACCATTCCCCCTTCCCCACAATCCCCTTGTTGTAAGCCCAAGCATCAAATGAAGTGTTTACCACCTAGTGAGATTTTATTATTCATTGTCACTATATTATTTCGTTTGTTTTTTGTTTTTACGGAAAACGTACCTTAACATAAACTCCTTTCTGGCTTATTGCTACTCGTCTAGCCTCAGTGAGTCTTTCTTTCTCTTTATCAACCTGAGTCTTAGCTGCCACTGGAAGCGCCTTGAACACTTCTTTTATATTATCCCGCCCTTGAACGGAATCTCGTATCTCATTGTACGCCTTTTCGTACGGTTCAGCGTTATTTCTAATTGCCACCGCCTTACTCTTGATAGCTTCCCATTTCATCAGCGGCGCGAACAATTGATTCCTTCCAAATCGGTCAAATCCGTCTTTGTTTAGAAAGGCTAGTCTTCGTTTTGCCACTAAGGTGAACACAAGCAGGATATAAGAAACAACATGTTTCAAAACACAGTAAGATCATTCAAGACAGCCGCTTAATTACTCAGAACAAAATCATTACAACAATATCAAGTTACATTTTGGAGGCATAATCCAGTGGCAAATATTAGCTTTGCCCTAGTAACTATCTCCAGGGAACTTGAACTCCAGCTACGGCTGGTAGTTCACAACCAGAGGCAAATGTACTGGTGAACTGTCAAAGTCGAAAGAAACCGAAAGGAAGCCGTCTACATGTCCTAGAAAAACCTTCTAGTCAGTCAATAAGTTACTTTAACAGCACAGAGCAAACCTCATCCTGACAGTTCAATTGTTAGAGAGGGAAAATAGCGGATTACTAATGACTATTTCTCTATTGCATTTTGTTGGCTATTAATCGCGACAGTACATTTTTGTTCAAAAGTAGTCGCTCAAAAAGAAAAAAAAAAAAAAAAAAGAAAAGTAAGAAAAATTTTACCCTTTCTCAATTCAGATGCATCCGATCTTCCTTGTGTTAAGGTAACGATGAACCTCAACACAGCTTCGGCTTTTGTGATCTTGTTCGACCAAATAAGATCTTCAGCGTACCTGGTCATCAGCTTTATTAAAGCTAATGGATACTTCCCTTTTCCACTGAGACTAAGGTCACGTTTCTGAAGATAAGAGCTTTTCACTTGACCGTCTGAACCAGGGGTTACCGGAGCTGATTACAATAACAAAAAGAGAACGTTGCAGAAGAGGGGCTTCTTGAGAATGGCAATCATTTTTTAGTCTTTCGTGGTTATTTTTGGTTTAATGCTGGTACAAAATATGTTAGGCCGAAAACAAAAAAAATAGCGTGTTTCAGTTCTCTATTGTGGGAACCGTAGTCTACTCTTGGTGAAATTCAAGTATAACAGGAGGCTAACAAATCTAACTGGAATAACTCGCAAGCCACACGAGGAGGCATTGTCACTTTCATTATTAAGGCTCCGTCTACAATACGCTGGATAAATTTGAAAATGTACCTTTATTTTTATAGCCAGTAGGCCTCCACACTAATCCATCATGAAAACGGAGCTTTTTGAAGTCAATGATGTCCCCTTAATCATGTGATTTCTAGCTTGCTCAAGTTTCCCTCCAAGACAAATCCAAAATGACTGCTCAGGCATTTTGGCGTTATCAAATTTCTCTGGCGTAGTGTGGACGGAAAACATTGATGGTACTTCAGAGTGAAAACACCGGGTGTTGTGTAAACGGGGCCTCAGATAAGAAAAAAAAAAAAAATTAAAGGACTTTTCTGCAATACTTAACTTTGCCCGTCACGTCCTTTTTCTCCAGGTGGGCCACGGGCCGCTTGAGCTGTTTGACCTTTCATTTTACAGCGTCGAGAACAGGGAAATTTACACCATTTTCCATGGCGTTTGCATTTGGCACCACGACCTCCGAGTCCTCCCCCACCGCCTAAAAATATCGCGAACTCTTCATTTCAGTTTTTCAAAAACAAGCAAACAAACAAACAAACAAACAAGCGAACAAAAACAGCATTATTTCCAGACAAGCGCAGGAATCAGCCAATTAATCAACCAAAGGATAGCTCTTGTTGATTTAGTGCCTTATGTAGACAGTAATTACGCAATTCTTGTTTCCTCATCAAGCAAGTCTTTATAGGACGTAAAAATGAGCTATTGATGAGACAGTTAGGGGTAGCGAGTGTTTTCGTATACGCACAGAGGGCTTTTTACTTATTCTTGTCGCGCGAGGAAACGCGGAGCCACCATGATTCTAAAAAAACGCCCACTAATTATTCACGGTTGTGTTCAGTTATACGCGAAATTATATTATTCGGTGAATTCCACAACGAGAGCTGGTTCTGTTTGGCTTATATCATAATGTGGAGAAGTTTGACTATAAGCCTTTAATCAATTCCTTTAATTAGCTTCCGGCCACATTTTGTAGTCAATAATATTTGGGTAAAGCTTTGTGATTATCAATTGATGGTTAATATTGATCATCGAATGATTGATTGATTATCGATGAGTGACTGATCAATCAAACAATTTTAAACAGTTATTGGGCTAGATTGTACACAGTATCGTGATCTGTCAGTGGCAATTGATCTTGATCTGTGACACACTGACAAATCACGATATTTTGTGATACCCCAGTTCAATAATTGTTTTATCATTTGATCACCAAGTTTGTTTCCGTATTTCAATCACTCTCTAACAGCTCATGGAAGCGATCGCCATTTTTCACACAAGACCTTGGTTACAATCGCGACCATTATTTGTAAGCAGTTATTCGCAGGTTGCATAGTTGACTCTCGGCCAATGAAAATGAAAAAAATTGCAGTGAGTGATAATTCAAATTGTTCGATTGATTATTATCAAAACTGTTGTTGTCTGAGACTGTTTAAATGGTTTCAGTATGCTGCCTGGGACTACAATGTAGGCTTGATTGTTTGCGGTTTTGCTATCCCATCTGGGTACGCCGAACTCAGTTTGTGGTCTTAGGCAGGCATTCTTACCAACTCCTCCAACGCCATTTTTAGCTTCCTGGCTCCCTCTACCAGGACATGTTTTTAGATCCAGCTTTCCTTGCACTTTTCTGACGTTTATTGTTTGGCGTCCAGCGTTACCACCGTTTCCTGTTTTGGAGTAAACGTAGTTCTGAGAATTTAATTCAAAAGTAATTAGGTGTTGATGTCAGAAGGAGTAAATATTTCATTTCACAAATTAAAACCCTCTAACAACTATGTCTCTGTGATATTGCGATATTTTTATAGCGTGATAATTTCGTTACTAAGAAGCACTTGTGGCCTACACCTGTTACACGTTCACACTTACCAGAATGCCCAGCATACCCGCCGTCTTCGCCAACCCCTCCTTGTTCACCTCGTTGCCCTGGAATATCCGAGCACTTTTCACCCATTGCTAAACAGTCTTGCTCGGTCTTGTCAGCTCTCTGATACAGAAAAAATGTACAAACAAACCCCCAAAACAAAGAAAATTGAAAAGTAAACAAATAATTTAACAAACAAACAAAAAACAAACAAACACGAGAGCAATAATTTAGCAGAATGGAGAGGCATTGGATTATACACAGACTGCTAAAGGGTTGTATGAACTTAATAGTAATCGGGATATTACAAGGGGATGTGATGCTACTTCACGGTTGTACTCAGAATATATAATGTTAAAACTGAGCATCGCTACGCAGGGCTTCAACTTTTAGAGGCTCAGTTCGATCATTCCTGGTGGAGATGTTAAAGCCCTGAATAAGAATATTTAGAATCGCTGGCCATGCTCAAAAATGACAAAATCATAAATGATGCTTCGGAAATATATCTGTAACTAAAAAAAAAAAAAAAAAAATCATAGTTTTCGAGAATTTTGTAAAAATTGAAAAGACGTGTTTTGAAAATTAGCAATGTTCTACTCGGTTGTACCGAGGTCTGATATCTAGTCGAAATGTACATTGTTGGAAAGAATGTCCTTATAATATAACAAAGTGAGTTCCAAAATATACGGGCAATCGATGTCCGCACAGGTAAAAGTGAAAGTTTTCGTTCACGTTCTTTTTATTTTCCTAAGATTTACTGTTTAAGCTTGCTCTACCAGTTTTGTGGATTGTGTAGCAGTAGTAGTTTGTAGCAACAAAAATGGAAACATTAAAAAAGTACAAATCTCTACCTTAGCCTGCTAGCTTGGCGGTTTAAGCAAGTTTTTAAGTAGTTTGAACGCCAGCGCACAAAGGGGCGAAGCCACGAGGGATTACCCGCGTTGCTATATTTCCGCCCCTTATTACATATTTTGACAACCCGATGACAAGATCAAGATCAAATTCGGAAAATTTAAACATTTCCATGCATAACCTTTTCAAGGTCTCTAAGCGTGAATGATTTCAAAATGGCACTTTGTCAGAAATCTGAAATTGGTCTGGAAATAGAAAGATCAGACACATCATCTGATCGTGTGTGCCATGCCTGTACACGAAAAATAAGAAACGTTTTGAACTTCATAATTTTATCTACTCGAGCCTGCAGAAAGTGAAGCAAGCCGCGATCGAAGTCGTCAAACAAGAAAAAGATATAAAACATCAAACGACAATTCCATTGCTGTGAAGTTCAGCGATAATACTTCTGAAATTTGGTTGTCGATGATGCTCTTTAACAGCGAAATAACCACGATACTGGTTCTCGTAGAAGACAATTCTTGTCTGGTGTGCGCAAACAGAGAATCACGGTAAAAATCATGATTTCGCCAAAGCCTGTTGGGAAAACGGCCATTACGTCTCTCCCATGAGGCAAATTGTTTACGATTGTTTCTTGCTCGTGTTGGCAGTTAACAATTTCTCGATATTCGCGAAGACTATGCAGGCGCGATAACGCTTTCGACAACGCTTCGTCAATTATTTTCTCTTTACACGCCAAAGATCTGCGTTGTAATCAGTGTTGTTCCTTGGAGCTGTCCCTTGGGAGATAAGCGAAAACTTTGATTGATGGGTTAGCCTTCTGATCCAATGGCAGTGGCCCGTGCGCCAGCGTACAAAATTAGCATCCGTGCGGGCGGTTTCTCAGGTTGTCTCTCTCTTAAGCTCCTCGCGGCTTTGGCGCTTGTTATCGCGGCTTCACCTCTTTCGTAGGGCGCTCAAATTGCTTAAAAACCGCAAGCTACGCAGGCTACTATACCTTTGCTGAGCTGTCGGCCCCTTTTCTACCATCGGAACCATCTTGCCCCTGCTTCCCATTTCCACCACTTGTTACAATGCTTACTTGCCCAGCTACCGTGTCAGCAAATATTTCCACTTGGAGGAACAAAGAAGGAAGGCGTACATTTTCACAACAGCAACAACAACACAACTTAAAACAACAGCCATGATGACAATCCCAATAGCAGGTCAACAGCAATAATAATAAAGTAGAGCCTCATGTAAGCGACCACCCAAAATGTCAAGCCTAGGTGGTCGATTATGAGAGGTGGTCACTCATGAGAGTTTAAATCATATGGAATCAAAATTCTGGTTCATTAGAATATGATAACTGCCGAGACTGACCTCATGCGCCAATGCATATGCAGTGTTTTATTCATGCGGAAAGTCAATTTCGAGAAAAAAATCCGGTAGTGTCATTGAAAAATTTCCATCTCCTGTGCTTCCTGTTAGCCTCCGCATGATCAAATGTATTTCCACTTTTAAGTCAAATCTTAAAACTTATCTTTTTAAATTAGCTTTTAATATTTCTTAAATATGTATATATAATAAATGATGTAGTGTTTTTTTTTTATTGTTATTATTTTAAAATTTTATTGTAGATTTTTAATACTTGTATAGTTTTAGGTTATTTATTGTTGTAATGCGCTTTTGATCACCTGGTATGTTAAAAAGCGCACTATAAATCAATAAATTATTATTATTATTATTATTATTATTATTATTATTATTACCCAGGAATACGATAATGTTAAAACACCTTATTATCCAATTTCCCCTCTATTATCTGTCAAGTGGTCGCTTAAGGGGTGTTAAAAGCAACAGAAAATTTCAAAATTTTAGCTCTAAAAGTGGTCGCGGTCGCTTACGACAGGTGGTCGCTTACAAGAGGTTCCCAATGTAATGATTTGACTGGGAAACTTTTGGTATTTTGGAAAACTGGTCGCTGAGGACACGACGCCCCTTGCGAGAGGTGGTCGCAACCGGAGGTTCGACTGTAACAATAATAATAATAATAATAATAATAATAATAATAATAATAATAATAATAATAATGTACTGTATTGTGCAAAACTGCGGACGGTGTGACGCAGACAAAACCATGACCCTACGTTAATTTTAACGAGTGCATTAGAAATTTTACTAGCTGACAGTGCAACTTACAACTTCTTTCACGGGCACATTAATCTACAGTATTGATTTGGATAGTGATTTTGTGTTTGGTAATCCGGCGCTGTTTTGGTTTAGAGGCGAATCTTTGCTGACGTCATTGTTTACACTTTTCCTTATTAACATAGGACTTTGCGCATAGAAGACATCATGCTAGACACGATTTACTAGAAAAAATGTTGTAGGCAAATATTGTAAACAAAGATTCTCCTATTAGAACGCACAAGTGGTTGTTATTTATGGTACTGGTACGCCCTTTACTTACCTAATGGTCCTGGCACCCCGTGCATCCCATCACCTCCATCGGAACTTGGAGGTAATTTCTGAAATTTTTGTGTTAAATCGGGAGCTCGAAGGTCCAATTTACTTTTATCCAAAAAGAACACTTCACGGCTGTACATCGCCAATTTTTTAATGCCACCCATTCTGATGTTACCCTAAAGGTTTATCAGTTTTGTAACGTTAGTAACGCAATAATTAGTTTGTGATAAATTGCCCGTGTTCACTAATCAGTAACTAAGCAAGAACTCATGCATTGTCACTGGTGAGTTTGAGAGGTGCATTTTCGATCTCAAAGCTAGCTACACATTATAGACAGGCATTGCCTATAATATATGCAAATACCAGTAAAAACATGCGTGCATTTACGAAGAGATGTTGTAACCTAAGGGGGGGGGGGGTACTCCCAGCAAAATCGGGTGGGAGTGTGTGGCCCGCCTCCCAAAACCCTTGTCCTATTTATGACCAAAATCTGCGATATTCCCTACCCTATTTAGGACCTGACCAAAAATTCGGAACTCTATTTATATATGACCTAACCCTTAAATCAAAACCCTGTTTCAGACCTTCGTTATAATAAGTTCCCTAGTTCAGACCAATGTTAAATTACCGTAAGCATAATTTGTGAAGGGCTCTTGTCGATTTTCTTTTCGATTATGACGAAAAAGTGGCTTCTTTTTAAAAACATACCCATATCAAGGCTAGAGTGCAAAAACCATACCTATTTATGACCAAAATGGCCAAAATCAGCTAAAATCGATATCCTATTTATGAACAAAACTGCTGAAAAACCATACCCTTTGGGCCGCACATACCTAAATAGGCCATATAAGGGAGCACCCCCCCCCCCCCTGGGTGTTGCAAGTGGCAGGGCCAAAATTCTGACAAGAATTCCCAGCGAACGACTGAATGAACTGTAAAGTCGGTATCACAACGATAGCTATCTACGAATAGGGATGGCAATGCACACTTTGTTCTGTTTTGTTTCTACTTTTCTTCCTCGTTGCTGTTGTGTTGTTTCTTCTTGTTGTTCTTCGTATGTTTGTTTGTTTTTATGGCGTACCTTAACGTATACAGTATCTGCCAGGATTTCAATTTCGACACCGTTAGACAGCTCCTGAGAATCTCCGAAGTTGATTTTCTTCTCTGTTTTAAGATGCTCTTGTACATAATCCATGTGCACTGCTCGGCCTACTGCTTGATAACGATCTGTTGGATCAGAGTCATTAAAGTAAATTAAAGTGTCCGTTAGTTTTACTGCAACAATAAACAGTGGATTACTTTCTTTTTAATGAAGCTAGCATATTACTGAAATCGACATTTGCAATTTTTTGTAAGCAATCATTTTGTATAACCCTTGAAATACTGTAAAGAGGACTAACTAAGAGTGACACAACAGCCATCTTTTCGTTAGTCTATTTATCCTTTCATTTGTTAGGAAAAACGACCAATATGAAGTGTTTTTGATAAGATTTTCTCTAACTCATATCAACGATATCTTTAATTAAGGGATCACGCAACAACTTTAAGTGGTACGAGAGAACATAACTTTACATCGAAACACAATTAAGTATGCAATGCATGACACCAACTGGTTCAGATATTAAGGTACAAATCCGGATCCATACCCGAAAGAACGCAGCCATAAAGTTCCGCTCTCATAGCAATATTGTCGTTCCATACTTTTGGCTTTAGTAGCACGTATCGAGCAATAATTGGTTGCTGCAGGACATGGGTCACCACGCTGTCGCTATCACTATTTCCTGTAAACACCTGAAAACAGAAGAAATGTTGAGTCTCGCGAGTGTTATGATAAGGTAATGATACTGATGCTGACGATAATTATATATAGGAAAATCTGAAATATTAAAGGAGGTCTTTGTTTTCTAAGCTTACCAAACTACAAATCCTAAACCCCTCAAAAGCTGTGCATTGGTCTTTCGTTTTTTTAGTTGCACATTTATCTCTTCTGGAACTGACATACACATCTGTAACAATTGTATTACTGTGATATCCAGGCTAAGCAAACCCTTCATTTTTATTGAGAAATCTTATTACAATTGGAGGGAGGGGGAAGGTTCAATCCACCACCTCTCGAAATGTTTGGAACAACTAGTGACAGTGATGCCGACCATATGCTAAAGAACAGCCTTGTGCCATTGACAGTTTCTAATTTATAATTTTGATAACGGCACGTGAAAATGATCTATTTCCACTGGTCAAAACTTCGGCATTACCATTAAGACTGATTCTTTTTTGATAGCGGTGGAACTTTCTAACAAGCCAGCCATATACATCTATGTTCAGCGTAATCGTATATAATGAGGTCTTACCTTATCAGCACCATTTTCTTGATATGTGTGGAAAGGAAGAGAAGAGGAGCCTTGATCCGCACTGTAAGAAAGAGTATACTTCTGTACCCACCACGCACGACCGTGGTAGCCTTGGGTTTGCAATTTTGTGATTTTGACATTTCGCCAAAAGTCGACTTGAAGAAATTGATTTTGGTTATTGGTTTTAGCTGCCCATGCGCCGGTCTTCCCTCTGATAGCGGCAAGGTTCAGCCTGGCGTTTTCCGGACCATGATCTTTATCCAACGATGAAGAAGCGCTCATTTGCTGGTTAGTAACAAGACCGTTTTCCAAGCCAAGTGCCTCTTCACTAGTACATTCTGATAATAAGTAAAAGAACATATCTCTCAACTAATCGATCGGCCCATCAGTCGGTCAAATTTTAACTTAATTTTAATTTTAACTTAATTCTTAAGTTAAGGTGGTTGGCAAGTGTTTCTTGCACTTTCCAGCAGTTATACTTAGATAGACCAATACTGCCACACCTTATCAAAATATGCTTCGATATAGGTATCGCTTAAAGATGATTTCTCGTCTGTACTGCGCACTCTCGAGAGTTTGTTTGAGTTTTTTTGGTTTGTTTCATGTAAGACATCACGAAATGTGAAAATTTCGCAGCTACTTAAATGAAGCAAATTCAAAGTTTCAAAACAACCGCCGTTATGGATGCTTCGTTCTTTCTCATAATACTTGATGAAACAACTTCGCAGCTGTAAAAATCAATGAAGCTGTTGGAAAAAAGAATTTGAAAGGCCTCAAAGATAAGGCTTGAGGCTCGTAACGAATAATTTCGATTCGCATTCCATCGAGTGAGATTAGGGTGCTGAGACTGCGCAGTACAGACTGGAAATCATCTTTAAACACCCAATCATTGGTGAACAAGTTATGGTCATCTTAAAACCCCTTCATTTTAGCTTTAAATCATGCTTTTAATTCAAAAACTGTTTGGTGAAACTCACTTTTTTCTATCATCGAATTTTGATAAGCGTGTTGAAATGCGGCTTTTCCAAAAATTGGAACCACTATTCTTTCCAGTTTCTCTTCACCCTTTTCACCTTAGATACAAGTTATGTCGTTCTAAGCTATTTAACTTACAAAACTGCATACATACTGTATTACACTACTGCATACAGTACCTGCGTCGAGGGAAACAATCGAAGGTGTTTCAAACCATTTCATCGGAATGTACTCGACGTCCTTAGGCAAGGACTGATCTCCTTCTTGCAACGAAACGCATTTATCTTCTACAAAAGTGATAAAGTATATTGATTTACAGCTGACATGTATCTGTAATTTTGATTTCTCAGATTAGGAATTAATTAGGATTCGCCCAACCGCATTCTTTGTTGAACCTGCTTAAGCGCTAAAATCCAGCGTGTATTGTTATTGTACCGCACGCCTATGCGAAAACAGCAAATTAGGAAGCTATAAAACTTTTGCATATTCTGCGTTACTATATAAAGAGGGTCGTGGACTTTTTTTTATGAATGTTACTAAGTGCGCCCTCACGTGTCAATTGTGAAATAATCCACACAGCCAACTCCAAAACATAATGCTGCAAGGATCCATTTTTTAATACATCGTTCTGAAATTCCTTGGGACAATTTATCCAGCCACGAACTTTCAGTATTAAGAATTAATATATTCGTAGCTCGACCAGAAACTGACTAGCTCAGGCAAATATTGCAAACAAAGATTTTGGAAGGAAAACAAAAAGAAAAAAAAGAAGAAACAATCAGACCACATTTTCACAAAGCTTACCGGATATCTTTTCCTCTGCAAGACGTGATGAAAAAAAAAACAAAAACAAAAACAAAAACAAAAACAAAAACAAAAAAAACAAAAAAAAAAACAAAAAAACAAAACAAGTTAAGAGACAACGTGAAGTCTTATAGAATAAACAAACTTAAAACATTGCATACTTCATTTAGGACATAAATGCTGTTTTCCATATAAAGAAAGAAAAAAAAAAGGGAAAAAAAAATTAAAAAGCAGTGTAAACAGCATAATTTTTAGACAGCATTTTCTTTGTATTCCCAGTCTGTAACACTAACGTGTGAAATTGTCTCTAGCGAGAACCCTCTTAGTTACGGCCTGATTGGTAGTAACTCGCCACCTTAATCATCCGGGGGTCCCGCTTTAGAGACAACGAAATATTTCGCCCTGCCTCGCAACCGCCCTCACGAAATGAATGTCTCCCGGAAATATTAAGGGTCCCAGTCTCTTGTTGGGTTCAAAATGAGTATGTCTTAGCTTAAATAGTACCCAATCCAGACGAGCTGCCTATATCATGCACCTTTTCCGTGACTCCTAACACAGCTGTCGATGATTGCATACTCTTGCTACTCGTTCACCAGAAGTTTCATCAAGGATAAATATATATATTAAAAAAATGTGAAATACCAAGCATATGAGAATGTCAATAGTTTAAAAATGATAAAACTTATGTACTTTTAACCGGTTTACTTGAGACACCATAAATTTCCACTCTAAGGCAGTTCCATTTATTTCGTTTCGTTGGATGGAAGCGAATATATCTTGCAGACACTGACACTGGTAACTTGTGTTGGTCTACTGTCTTGCTTCCACCTTTTCTGTTAAATTCCTATCAAACAAAACAGTTTTGACTTCGTAAGTGGGGAGAAGGCATCCACCTTTTCCATACAATGCTATCCCGCTGCATTGCATTCTCAGGAAGCATACAAATTTAAATGTGGTGTCTGTAATGCTAGCTATGTTGAGAAAATAACTACACACTCCTGCAACATTTACTTTCTCAATCGTGATACATTTGGGGTACAGGGTTAACAGTCACGTTAGAATCTATGTTATGTGGCACGTTTTTCTTTATTGGACTCGGCTCCCATTAGCTTCCAACTTCAAACTGAGGCTCTCCAAAATGAATGGGAACGCCACGCACTGATCAAACAACTCATTATCAGTATTTCTTGTTTCCATTTCAATAAGTTGTTTGTTGTCCCACTTAGATATAACATAATATTTTCACAGCTCTATATTCATTATTTTGTGGCACTCCTTGTATCAGTTTAAGGATTCGTATCCGTATCATGTCAATTAATTTTTAGTATTATTCAGTTGAGCGGTTTTAATTTGAATGTCGAAAAGTAATTGGTGTTGTATCAACTACGATCTAGTAGAATTGGCTTAAAAAGACTCGCGCCACCTTTTATCCAATCAGAAGTAAAATCAAAACCAATCGTGAGTCACTCGAATTCGTTTTCGAACGCTTTGCTTCATGTTCAGCTGCATGTAGCTACTCCTAGTTTGGATTTGTTGACTTTGTCTTCAGTGTTCTTTTGTGATTAGCTAAAGCGATATCTTTCGTTTTGGTTTTATGTCACTCAATTGGAAACCCCTCTGCCTGATCATCCATCAGCAGTTCAACCACCTTGAACTGATGATGGATGCAGAAGGTATCCAATACATATCTGATAAACTCAAACGATGTGTCGTTGTTTTGAAATGTTTCATTTTGTCCATACCATTGCTACGATATGTACATTAACATTGTCGATTCATTGTAGCTCTTGCATTCGATTTCATGATCATGTGAACCTTTCCTTTTGAATAATGCCACCATGTGAATTTCAGATATAAACCGACCATGTGAGATCAAACACAAGAAAAAATGGATCTGTTCTCACCACGTCTTCATTCCCATCCTTGTAAGGTGTCCACATTCTACCACCAGATAAATAAGACATCTTGAAATCTGTGACCCACTCATGACCATTTATGTCTCCTTGGGTCGCAACACCACACACGTCAAAACGTTTTCCAAGATCAATCTGCAACCAGTCGTTATTCTCATCAGCTTCTTTGGTGCACCAGCCATTGCCCCTGTTACCGTTGAGTCGACCGTAAGCGGCCTGCGAGTTATTATGTAGGGAAGATGCTGTCATTTGACGGTCTGGGATTTTCTTTTGGTCTGAAACGCCTACAGGCTTGGTGAAGCAGTTATCTCCAGATCCTGAACTTAGATTTTCTTTTGAACTTGCGGAATATAAAATCTCCCATCCTTTGAAATAATAGTCAATACATCTTTATTAACGAAAAGTAATATTGCATTTACTAGTCACAAGGAGCGCTAACACCAAACTCTACGGCGTCCTTTTGGAATTTTAAATTAACGGCCCACTGGTGAAAGGTCTGGAGCCGAAAACTTATTAAGTATCGAGTAGAAGACGACAGATCATATCTGGCATCTCAGATCTTTATTTTTTAGTTGTCTAATTAAGAAATCCTGTATCAAATTTCATCTTGTCGAATGCCTAATTAGAAAAACACGGTAAGCATGCATGTTCTAAGAGAACAGCCTAAAGATGAACCTACCTTGTCCAAAACCCACATCCATAATTGTGAGAAAAATGAACGTTGATATCAGATGGCAAGGATTCATCGGCTCTCACCATTCAAATTATACACGTAACAAAACCACGCCCGGATAAGAAAAAAAGATCTAAATATAACCTAACGCAATCTCTACAAGGTCCACTTTCGCCAACTAAAGAAACGCGTCTAGGCATCCACATAAATTGAAGAAAACAATGAAATAAACGAATAATATACATTTTTCCACTTATATTTCGACAGGAACGATACGCTTGCAATCTTTAAAAAGGCTGACTGTCAAATAGCTGAGGACCGTTTTGAGAGTACCTGTGCACTCGTGATAGCTTAAGAAATCGCTCGCTATATCACTGGGTTAGGTTTACAACGATTCTGCCTGTTTTCCTGCGGAGTAGAAACCAGCATAAAAAGGAAAAGAAAAAGAATTATCGTTTCATAGAAAAACACAAATATCGCAGACATCCATGGCAGTGAAGTCATGGTGGTCTTCTCATTGCTCGATTAAAAATTGATCATTGTAGCAGAATAATTTTTCGGGAAACCAAATGTTTTTATGGTCTATCTTTTGGACAGATTCAAGCTCTTATTCTTTCACCATTTAACTTGCTTTGCATCTTTGATCAATTAGCCATACATGAATATGTATAACTATAAAATGGAAATGTTCGTAATTATGTACTAACAATTAAGCAACTGTAGTTGACCCATACCTGTCATTTTTGTCACATGTTTAACCGCAGGATAGTTCTTTCCTGATATACAGCTTAAAGATATAAAATTATCGCGTATTGTGAAGTCTTTATTGTAATTCCATTGCCCTAAGTTTTCATGGACAAGCTAAAGAGACCATTTTCGTATTTTCGTCACTGGAATGGAACAAACTTGCAAGACGTGTCTACATTTCTCTTAATATTCTCCTTGGAAGTACACGGCCTACAATATTTCTGTAAAGGATATTAATTTCTTGTATTTTTTTTATTATACACTGGAATATGTTCCCTGGCCTTTCCACGGGTGTCGCATTTTAATTTCGACGAAAATTTATCTTACTTTAAAGAAGCTACTCACACGATGAAAGCTGTTGCGAGTCAGAATCAAAAGCCTTGTTAACTCCGTTTTTGCATGAATTTGATCGATCGCTTTATTTCTTGAGCACATTGTTAAGCTTTCAATAGACCTTTTCCCGCTTTGTTCTTTTTAAATAGTGAATGCGCAGTCTTGAGAGAGCTATAGGAGTTAACTAATGATAAACTTCACTCGCTCGGTAAAGCCAGTAAGTCGGTAGATGGGTCAAAAACATTTTGAGGCAATTCCGCTGACCAGTTTATTACGTGAGAGGGACGACAAGAGGGCTGCAACACTTGAGAAATGCTCACCAGCTGCCATTTTGAATTTTCATTTAAAAAATGTTATGCGTTTAACCAAACATCAATCAACCTCATTCACAGGTCTTCATCACTTGTACCTCGTTCACAGAATCAGGTTCCATTTTCCGTACGCACAATGCAATGATATGCTCATTTCCATAATCATGCATGGTTATCCAAATGTTTTTGGTACTTTTGTGAACAGCTATTACTTATACTCAAAATATGAAAAAGACATAGACATAGACATAGATATAGACAGTATATTTTACTTGGACAACACACTTAGCTATGGTAAAGGTACATCACATAGACTGGTTAAGCAGAGTCTACAGGACGCACTAGCTAGTTTACAGGTGCGCGAAAAAAATAAAATAAAACAAAACAAACAAAGAAACAAACAAAAAAAAGTAAAAAATGTATGTACAATTAGTTAAATTAAAGGACAAAATTATCTACACCATTTCATTTAACTAGTCCATTCACGAATTTGCTCATACGACACTTTGATTGTTATATATTTTAATTCTTATGTACCATCGAAAAGTTTACACGATTGCAGTAAATATATTTAATTCTAGACGTCGCTCAGCTTAGCGATGCCAAACTATGTTATTCCCTCGATAAAGCGTCTATTGTTGCAGCCTGCTTGTTTAGATCGAGACTCATTGCTCATAGCTTTAATAACGTGAACGAAAGCTTTGTTTTGCTCTTTTTGCGCGAAATTAACAAGGACGCTTATCTCAACTTACTGGCCTGGCCAAAATATATTACTTGCATTTTTCTCTTTCACTAATCAGTTAATTTTCGAGCAGTAAACACAAACTGAAAGTAGATTGCAAGATGGTTTCATTCAAATCCTGATTCAAATCATCGCTGATCACAATTTCACCAAAGCGGCAAATAATTTCATGAAAACAGACTTCGCACCATGTGGCCCGAAATTCGCGTGTTGATTGGATAGCAGATTGCTTTGGTCAGCGAATCGAAATAGTCTTCAAGGCCTGGGCAAGTTCTTTTTTTTAAAGTACGTCGGCAAACATGTGTACAAGCAACAAGTCCCGGCGAGAAGGCGAGTAGGCGGGTAGGCAAGTAGAATCACAATAAGGATTTCAGACTACTCGAAAATTTTGTTGTATTTAAGCAGAATATCAAAAAAAAGAATTCTCCCACTGTGGAACCTGTGTCTTAAAAGACAAGTATGTGCCAACTGCATTTGTTGGAAGTTTCATATTTTCATTTGCTGCAAGTTACATAGTTACGAAAATCAGCAAAAGTGCGTTTTGCACAAGGTAGGTCCATCTTTGGTATTTTCTGGTAGCGCTTAATGCTTACCGTGATTGTTAACAAGATAACTCAAGTAGGTCTTACCCAAACACAACGAATTGAACAACACTTGAAGAAACTCTTTCACCTCTTACAAAACAGCTAACATGTAGCTTGACTTGCCACAATTGCGTCATTTTGAATACCCGTCTACTTTCTCAGAATATCGCTTTACTCTAAACACTATTTTTGAGTCTTCCACAGCATTAATTAATACCATCTAACAGGCCAAAAGTTTATTTTTTGAAGACATTGATTTTAGTTTTATGTACGTATCTGATTTTTTCCCGTCCTCTTTGATCGCTGTATTACATATCCGTGGCTCGAAATAGGTTTTTTAGTCTCTTACTGACGGGTTTTTACCAGAGTTTAAGAATTCGGCAAATATCTTACCATGAAAGATCAGTTGAATATGATTTTACGAGAACACGAAGTCGCGGAACGGTTTGACAACTGCGAATCCTTGGACTCAGCAGAGATTGCGAATTTCAATACTGCTATGAATCGTTACCATTAACACAAGCCAAATTTACTTAATTTTCTTGCTTAAGAGTGATGAGAGCTTTTTAAAGAATATTTCTGTAATTGTTCGATTAAAACTGAAAATTCCATGATATATATATTTTTTCTTTCGAAGGTTTTTCCTCGATTCTTCATTGTCGATGCCAGCCATGCACTTTAGGTGTTGATATTGGCTTTACCACTCACTCACAGCCCGTCATGCCCACCGGCACACAGTGCAGCAATAAGGGACCTCCACAGCTGTCTGTCCCCGGCCAGCTTTTGCATGGATATTTGCTTTAGTAATTTTCTAATGGTAAGCAGCTTTTAAAGGAGGGGTAGCTGGAAGAACTGCGATTTTGCTGAATGTTTACTTCCGTAGTTGACTTAGACAGGCCACTTGACTACCGACCTAGAGGCTGCACTCTTTATAAATTACAGCGACGTCTTCTTATGGGAGGAGAAACCTCCTGCTTACAGGGTGCATGATCATTCCGAGGGATTCGATAACCTTTACAGGGATAAATGTGGATTTCTTTAATTTTAATCAGAAATCCTAAATTCTCTAGAATTAACCTAAAATAAGAATGTCTTCCCCGGCCCCTTATAAGGTGCTATTCGTGATGAGCACATCAGCAAGATAAATTATCCGGATACCAATTTTTCTGGAACTATCCGTTACTGGGTCGAATGCCTTGGTGAAAATTTCAGGTGCTGATGACAGTCCGAACGGAAGACAATTGAATTTTTTATCCTCCCTTGGAACTGGAAGTTGTTGAATTTCTGAGACCTAATTTGAAGCTGGAGGTGGCAGTGAAATATGCTTCCTTGAGGTCGAGATTGCGCATGAAATCGCCTAGTCTTAACAGGTCTGCAACTACTTGAAGCCCTCCATTTTGAAGTTATATTATTCCACATAGTTGCCGAGCCAGGAAAGGCCGATTAATGGTCGCTGTTCTTTTCCCCAATAAAGAGAGTGCTGTAGAACCAAACGAAGGATTGAAAGCAACGTTTTGTAGGAGGCTTGTTATTTCTCCCTTCTCTTGGGGGGTCTGTGGGGCGACATAGCATAGGGGAAAGTACGGCCGGTTTGCCGAGGACGGTCTAGCAGTTCTATTTCTTAACCCTGCAAGGTCAACCTGTCAATTCTGAGTGAGGAAGTGCAACCTCCCGGCCACCTTCTGAAGATGAATCTTCTTTAATTTAATTGGGAGTGAAAATGGAAAATCCCATCTTACCTCAGAACATGATCGGATTTCTCGAAGACCGTTTGCGCTGAAGTTATCTTTCTTGAGTTTCCCTCAAAATCGTATCTTATCAACGTTTGTCATAAATCGCGGGGCTGGCTCTTTCGTTTTATGTAGTCCTGTTAATCAAAGAGGAAAAACTTTAGCGACGTGACACGCCTAGCCAATTGAAGCGAGCAGTTAAACTTAAGTTAGAAAAAGCGTAGGCGCTTTCGCTGTCATCACCAGTAGCCTCCGATATATTACGATCTGAACTTAGAAATTCAAGGCGTCTCACCCATACAATGTAAGCCTCGTGTCACCGGACACGAGGCAAAAAGTGTATCCTGAATAAGGATGTTGAACATTCACAACAGAGACAGACGTTAGATGAAACGTTACAAAGTGAGAACATAGAAATACATCCGATTAAATGTAAATTTGCAATGAGATAATTTTATCTCAACAATGGATTTCAACAGGTGCAAACTTCACCTTGATCTTATATAAGTGCGGTTATGATTGCTCCATGCTACATTAAGTGTGTGTAGTATTTTTTTATTGCAAAGTTCTATTAAATCTCGTAAGAGCAGTAAGAGAGATTGCTGCAAAACATAAACAGTGTAACAAAAATTGGGGAATTATTTCTTCAAGTACGTACTGGTACCAGCTCAACTTCAAAATGACCTGAGTCTTTTTGTGTTTTTTTTTTTCATTACACGATTTGCCTCACCCACACTAAGTACGCGCGTATTCACTATTCTTTTAATTTAAAGCCTGAGTGGCAATATCCTTATTGTTATTTTTTCTTGTTCATTTGACGTTGGCTTATGGCATGGTACTTTGGTCCTAATTAACGGATTAACGAAACAAGATGAATCTTTTCTAAATGCTATTGACTTTTATGTTTTTGACAGTCTTGAATTTGGGAATCGGACGAGGTAATTTCCAAATGTAAAAAATATTTCCCATTAATTGCTAAATCATTTTGAAATTAGATTTATTTTTTTGTAAGGTGTATTTGAACGTAATCAAGAAGAACGTGGATTTTACAGAGTTGTATACTTCTAGACATATTAGGCTATTGGAATAAAATGACAAGAGATAGTAGAATGCAATACTCGATAGAGTAAGCCCTGTTCAGAAATAGCTTAATCAAAAATATTTCATGCTTTTATAGAAGACTGTCGAATTTGATTAAAGTGGCAACGAGATTAAAAGATATATTACTTCCTGCTCTCTAAAAACGAAAATTATAGAAACAGGAGAGACTATTGAACTGAGAATTATGGTCGATGACAAAACTTCCAAAAGTCTGGTAATAAAGATTCTTAACTAATTTGCATTGTGCACAGTAGAACGTAATCTAATTAGTAAGTGAATGTTAAATAAACTTAATAAAAACTGCTGATTTTCAACGATAAAATTTACATCATCGCTTCCAACAGGTCGAAATTCCCCCGCTGATTTTGCGATATAAGCTATACATTTCATTTTGTCTCTTGGAGTTACTAGTTTCTTCTAAATCGACAGTTAAATCAATTTTCAGGTAGCCATAATAGGGCGGTGCGAGTGATCTCTAAAAATGAAACTTAATAACTATCTTTTCAAGATCGCATTGGTACCAGTCTACCCGCAAGAATGTCTGAAATTCCTTTTTGAATAGATAATTCCACGTGACTACGTTACCCACATTTTTTTTTATCAAATGCTTATTCATTATTCTATCATTTAAAGGCCTGGAGATCATTTGATCTTATTATACTTTGGACTCTAAGATATTTGATGGTTTTTTTTCCTGTGTTACAGGTCAAGGGAAGGAAATGAATCCTTTCCATTTCCAATGGACACTTATTTTTGTTACGACGTCCTTAAATTTGGGAATCGGACAAGGCGAGTTCAAATTATGATGGGATTTTCCAACAATTGTTTGTTCTATCCTGAAAACTTTTTGCAAAGTAGAATTCAAAGACATCAGGAAAAATCTATTCCCGTTTTTTAGGCCTATAACAAGAGGATTTTCTCTCACTGCAGGTACGAAGTCGGGTCATAGCTGGTACTGAAATCAAACGGAGTTGGAAGGGGGGGGGGGGATTATTGTTGAAGTCAAACCGTGGGATGTCCCACTCTCCTAATAGCCTGGTGGATTGTGGTTAAGCAGCTCTTTTCAGCTGCCGGGTTACATCTTAACCAGTCATTAACTTTTTTGGCAAAGAGCTAGAAATCCTACTAAAACTCCTTCCAACAAAGCCTTGGTCCCTAATATTCGACGGATAAAGACGGATTAATTTATTTTAAACTGAAGTAGTCAAACTCATTACAAGGGCTACGGTTTTATTAAAGTAGAATTTCCAAGAAAAAGATTAAGCCTGATTAAAGAACCAGATAAACAACTTCTAAAAAAGGTTTCAAAATGGGAATGATTTTCTCTATGTAGAAAAGAAATGCCTGTGAACTGGTGAAGAGTTGTTAACCGACTAACTGTTTTTCGCAATAATCGATTTAAACAGATAGAAACTCCCACGCTGATTTGTAAGGCTGGCCACTGTCTTTCAAGTTGCATATAGCCTGCGATTTGTACGAGACATTAAGCTTTCTTTGTGCCATGCTATGTATTTAGATTAAATTTTACTTACTTTGGTAGAAGATATTATTGTAGAATGTAACAAATAATTTAACAAAATTCCAAAATTATCTATTCACGTGTATACTGGTACCAGCTGTGCCTCGTAGAATAACGAATTGATTTTCACTAAATAGTTGTGCAAGACCTGCGTCATTCACATTTTTTAGTTAACACGTGATTACCATTGTGTCTTTTTAAACCTTTAAGGCTGTTGTGATTGTTTTTGGACCTTATTATCGTTGGACGATGCGATAATTCAAGGAGTTCTTTGGAATAATTTCGATAAAATTAAAGAAAGGCAATGACTCCTTCCTATTTGGTATTGACGTCGCATTTTCTCATGGTATTGAATATGGGAATCGGACAAGGTGAGTTGAAATTTAATGCATTTTCCATCTTTTGTTATTCTCGAATGAGAAAATAATTTTGTGACAAATATATGCGCTTTACAAAGACGAATAAAAATATCTTATTTATAGTATAATAAAGTATTTTATCCTGAAAACAATTAAGGAATTTGAGATGGGTAAATAAAGAGGTCACCGGCAATATACGATATATTGGCAAGTTCTGAAAAGAGAGAGCGTTTTATGAAGAACATCACTGACCGTTTTTACACCCGCTTTCATCTTTCGACATGCTATGTAACCTGCCTACGTCAAAATGTAAGCACAAGTGGCTTCTTTACGGTCGAACTAGACTATTATTCATGAAAGATGGATTTATTTGACATCAAACTAAGGCTAGGAGCATCAAGAAAACATTCCGTGAGGGATAAATTGACTGCTTTGAATGTTTACATCTTTCGAATATTAACTGAGCGGTAGCGGCCCAATTCTACCGGAAGTCACTACTGAGAGCCGATCAACTACACTAAAATCGTTTGAATTATCCCGTAAATCGGGAGTCCACAATCTTCTTCATCCATTTGAGGTCAGTAATTATCATATACTTGTCATTTGCTACGTTAATAACCGGCAAAATTGCTAGTTTCACAGGTAAACGGTATTTCAGCCGTTTACATAGCATGTCGAAAGATGGAAAGTCGAGAGATGGTCGAAAGATGTCGCCTATGCACGTAACAGTACTGAAAGCGGGTGTAAAGCAGCTAACATACTTTAGTGCAATTTTGTTATTTTGGAATACGAGTAAAATGTTCACTAAGTTTGAACGCGCATTTAACGTTAAGCAATGCGGCTGTTCGCTAGTGTGTGTCTAGCACATTTGTAGGTCGTTCTTGGTAAAGGTATACTGAGATTGAAACGAAACTACAATGAGTTTCGTAGGCAGCGTTGTAGCAAGTGGATACTCTAAGATAATTCAATAGCCAGTCGCCTAAACTGACCTTAAAAGTATAATTTCGCAATCCTGATTTGCAATCCCAAAATTCTTGTCCATGCTATTCAAAATTGTGTCGAATTGTGACAACATTATTTCTAGTTGAACATATTTCGTGCAATTCACAATATTTTCCGATTCTCAGAGAAAATTAATTCGATCTGTGTGCCTGAAGGGCTTTCAAAAATACTCTGGTTTGATTAGCGGTTGTTTTCCTATATTTGGGAAACGCTCCACTTCCATTGACCTGAATGTCAGATACGACTGTTAAAAGTACGCTGCAAAAAAGCGCACAAACAGATCTGTCCTCTAACTCTCTCCCCCTCCTCCCACTTCTCCTCCTTCTCCTTCTTCTCCTTCCATGATGCGCAATGCGTTGCTCTGCATTAGCACCTTACCGATTTTTTGAATCGAAGTTTCTGCTACAGTGGGGCACATTTGTGGAATAGCCTTCCATCTAATGCCAGAGCCATTAAATCTTTTACTAACTTTAGAAATTAGATAAATCGCCAACTGTCTCCCTCATACTCCCACGCGTCGAACATGTAAATCATTTTTTTTCTAATCTCAATCTTATAACTGATGTATTTACCGTGTCTAAACACAGGCGGCCCAAGTTCACAATGCAAGGAGTTATCTTTTTTTAACTTTAACGCAAACGAAGAGATAAAGAAGAAGTTACATGTAAGTTAAAGTTCCATGTCAGTTCACTTGCCACGCAATTCCATCCACAACGCCTTCGCTACGAAACATTTATTTCGAGATTGCTTCGCTCGCAAATTCGAAAACAGCCTCGACAAAAATACAGAGGACACTTTCGCGGTTCGCATAGTACATTGGGTAAACTATAATTAGCCCTACCGGGAGTAGTCGGTAAAGATTTCTTAACGGCCAAACCAAAATGCTCCCCGGGTGCCCTCGTGCTTTATTTTTCAAACCCACCAAGGGGCTGTTGACAAATCGTTACTGACTACCTCCGGTCTAGCCTCCAACCCAGACGTTCTTGGGGCTCGTCACGCGTTCCTCCCCCACGAACGTAGTAGTAAACATGTGATTACCATTGTATCATTTCAAGCCTTAAAGGTTGTTGTGATTGTTGTTCGACCTTATTACCGTTGGACGCTGCGATCATTCAAGGAGTTTTTTGGAATAATTTCCTTGAAATTAAAGAAAGGCAATGACTCCTTCCTATTTGATATCGACGTTGCATGTTCTCATGGTATTGAATATGGGAATCGGACAAGGTGAGCTGAAATTTTAAATGCATTTTCCATCTTTTTTGTTATTCTCGAATGAGAAATTTAGTGACAAGTATATGCGATTTACAAAGAAGAAT
The DNA here is from genome assembly GCF_042242905.1 of Orbicella faveolata. Lineage (NCBI taxonomy): Eukaryota > Metazoa > Cnidaria > Anthozoa > Scleractinia > Merulinidae > Orbicella > Orbicella faveolata. The sequence continues at coordinate 6,840,352 of NW_028301536.1, read as the reverse complement.
AAAAATATTATCTAGATTCAACACTGTTACTTATGGAAAACATTCAATCCGATATCTAGGTCCAAGACTATGGAGCAAACTAATAACTAAAGAAAGCTCGGCGACAAATCTTAAGCAGTTTAAGACCCACGTACGGAGGCTAGATCTAGACAACACCCTAAATGGATGTAGTGGCTGCCATCCTTGTAACTCATAATTCTAATTCCTCTTATAGGACTTTTCTGTATATTATTTTTAGATAGTTCTAGTTAGGTGTCTCCTATCAGCAGTGGGAATTCTCCACTGCTAGACGTAATTGACACGGTAATAAAGTCATCATCATCATTATTATTATTATTATTATTATTATTATTATTAGTATTATTATTAGTATCATTATTAGTGTTATTATTATATCTTATTTATAGCATTTTATCATGAAAAAAATTAAGGAATTTGAGATGGGTAAGTAACGAAGTCGCCGCCAATATACGATATATTGGCAAGCCTGAAAAGAGAAAGCGTTTTATGAAGAACATTACCGACCTTTTTAAAGCAGCTAACATAATTTTGTGCGATTTTGTTATTGTTTTAATTCGAAAGGAGAGCCGGAGGTTCTAAGCTGATTTATGTTCCAAAAAAGAACATCTTTACTAATTTTATTTTGGAATACGAGTTAATGTACACTATAAGTTAGAACGCCTGGCAAGGTTTCACACGAAATAAACGCGCATTCACTGATAACTCTAATTAGCTCTTTCTTCTCAGTTAAAAACTACTTACTTTCCTTCGGTATTTTTTACTGTTAAGCGATGTGACTCTTCGCTAATGTGTGTCTAACACATTTGTAGTTCGTTTATGGTAAAGGTATACAGAGCTCGAGATTGAAACGAAACTACAGTAAGTATCGTGGGCAGCGTTGTAACAAGTGGATACTCTAAGATAATTCAATAGCCAGTCGCCTAAACTTACCTTAAAAGTATAATTTTGCAATTCTGATTTGCAATCCCCAAAATTCCTGTCTCGGTATTCAAACTTGTGTCGAGTTGTGACAACGTTATTTCTAGTTTAACATATTTTGCACTATTGTTATTATTATTATTATTATTATTATTATTATTATCGTTATCATTATCTTAAATATATTTTTCGATACACAGAGGAAATGAATTTAATCTGTATGCCTGATAGGCGTTTAAAAAGTAGTCTGGTTTGATTAGCGGTAGTTTTCCTATATTTGGGACACGTTCCACTTCCATTGACCTGAATTTCAGGTACAATTTTGAAACTACGTTGCAAAAAAGTGCACAAACAGATCTATCTCCCAACTCCCTCCCCCTCCTCCCCCTCCCCCCTCGTCCCCCTCTTCCTCCGTTCCCCCTCTTTCTTCTTCTCTTTCCATGTTGCGTAATGCGTGGCTCTGCCTTAGCCCCGTACCGATTTTTTGAAACGTAGTCTGCTACAGTGGGGCATATTTGTGGAATAGCCTTCCATCTAACGTGAGAGCCATTAGATCCTTTACCAACTGTCGTCCTCTTACTCCCACACAGCAAACATGTAAATATATATATTAATTTTTTAAATCTCAACCTTGTTACTGATGTATTTACCGTGTCTAAACACAGGCGGCCCAAAACTCACAATGCGAGGAGTTATCCGTGGGCGAGCTTGGAGAACAACCGCAATGGCTATAAGTTAAAACAGTCCCACATGTTCTAACACTTGATCATTTTTCTCTTTGTTTTTTTTCAGTTGTAGAAAATGGTTGCGCTCATTTGCGGCAAGAAAGCCCATCACCAGCTAGTGAAGTGGAATACGCTCCTATGAAGTGGTTCGAGACGCCGTCCATCGTTTCCTATGCAGCAGGTATTTCTAGCAAGACCCAGTTTTGATTCCATCTTTTACTTTTGGCCTTTAATTTTTGGCCCTTAACTTGATTACAAGTAGAGAGCGAGACTTACCGAGGGTACAAAGGATTACATAAACTTGTATAGTTGACCAGATATTTTTCCCAAAAAATGCAAGGAAAACACTTTATGTTTGATTTGAAGCCTAGCGCGTGTTCACCAAAGTTCCCATAGCATAGAATAGGCCTTTTGCAACAAACGGTCACATGGTACAAAATCTGCCATGCTATGTACCCGCAAACAACAACAACAAAGGAAAATTCAAGCTTAAGTGGTTGAAATGGATTTGTTTTTAAGGGTGTCACATTTTCTGTCCTCCAGCATGGCGGAGTTTGCACCATGTGACCATTTGGTGCAAAACGCTTATTTACAGTCGTATAAAATACTGATGAACCAAAAATTCAGAAATAGATGAACTTGGGAAGAATCTATCACATTGATGTGTTGATATGTACCTATTTCGTTATTTATAGTTATTGTCTTTTTATCCTCTCTCCTTTCTTCATGATCAGCATGCACTGGTGAACACGCACTTGGCTTAGAAAACGGTCTCGTCACAGATCAACAAATGAGCGCCTCATCATTTAGTGTAAATCATGAGCCGAGTCAGGGTAGGCTAAACCTCAGGGTTGGAAGAGGAAAGAAAGGTGCCTGGTGTTCTCGAACCAAAGATCAAAATCAGTTTCTTCAAGTAGATTTTTGGAGAAATGTCAAAATCACGAAGATTGCAACTCAGGGTCGGCAAGACTACAGCCAGTGGGTAACGCAATACAAACTTTCTTACGCTGTGGATGGTTCCACCGTTTTTCAGACTTATCGAGAGATGGGCGACGATAAGGTGCGAGAAAACATGTTTTCATAAACACTGATCTTATTAGATATTTTGACATATGGGGTAACAAACAATCTGGCTATATTCAAAAGACATCGTGTTATAAAAGTATTTGGGTGATTAGACGACAAAATTGCTACTCAAGTATTCAAAAAAATGATTTATTTTTCGGATGTTCATCATCCATGACGTAAGTTCAGATATTATGGAGTTAATATATTTGAGATAAATAAAAGAATAGCCAAATAGGGAAAGACAGAGAAAAATCGACAGGAAAGGAGAAAAGACAAACAAGCAGACTGATAGACAGACAGACAAACAGAGAGACAGACGGACAGACGGACAGACGGACAAATGGACAAAGAGACCGACAGTTTTCCAGACCTGGTCCATAGCGAAGCCCCTGGAGAAGCCCCATACCTTAAATAATTTGTTAACCCATCGATTGAAAAATTTTGGTTGTCACGTAACTGTCCGTACGTACGTACCTCCGTCTGTACGTCTGCGCTACACCAAGCCAAAACCTTAAACCGGAATAGAGAAGCACGATTGCCATAGGTACATCTTTGATATTGGCGATCCATATTATGGTTAATTGACAGCTGTCAGAACAAAGTTCGAGAAGCGAGGATAAGCGAGAATTTTGATTTGAGTTTTGTCACTTTGTGGTGAGGTTTTCTGTTTACATTTTTGGCCTTCTGTTTTGATTTTGAGTAATCTCAAACTACACCAGGAGACATGGCCATAAAGCAGTGAAACACACTTGTATAGAAGATAAATTTATACTTCGGTTATTTTTTAATCCTAGGTTAGCGTTAACCTAATTTCCAAACAACCCAGCCCTGATTACAACAAAATAACCTGACACGAGCCCGCGATCCAATCGAAAACAAGTACTTGATCAGCGGTCGACTTTGAGAAAACACATGACCTCGATGAGCAATAAACCAGAGTCCGTGATATGGTCACGTGATACTGGTCAGTTGATACCTTGTTTTGACAGGTGTCAATTGATCATAACAAGGATGTCAAATATCAAAGACGTACGCTGTAAACTAAGACTTGGTGTTAGCTGGAGTATGGCCGCTATGCGCTATGTCCCGCAATCGCTATGTCGCGGTTGGGCGTCGTCGTCGTCATCGTCGTCACTGGGTGCATGCGCCCGCGATCCATGCCGCTAGCCATGTTGACCATGAAAAAGAGTTGCATGAGTTTCAATTTCTACGCATGTTTGTGGTTCTGTTCCCATAGTTATGGTGCTCCGCTTGGTGCTTGGTTACGCTTATTGTGTATAGTTAGTTAAAATTTAACTGGAACAAAATAGCAAAATTAGACGCTGACGAATTACATGCTCACAACTGATCCTTCTTTGAATTTCTGATCCAAGAAAAACAAATCCGCTTTTTTTCTTTATGTTTAATTATTGTAATGAAAGCTCTGGTGTCAGGTTTCTATATATATTAACGAACTTTTGTAAATAGCAACATTTCTTAGGATCCTAGCTCTTAATAAGCTGCATCTTTTAACTAACAGGTTTTCACTGGAAACACAGATAAGAACACCGTTGAGTCCCATGTCCTTTCACAACCTATTACAGCTCGATATGTCCAGATAAAGCCTACACAATGGCATAGCCGAATCTCTATGAGAGCAGAATTCTACGGCTGCGTTCTTGCAGGTGTGCTTTGAAATTGCTTGGTGTATGTGTCATTTAGTTTACATTGTCTAGTTAATTCAGTTAGTGGCAGGCATCTCGTATGTTTTTAAGAGAGTGAGTCAATTGTTTTAAAGACGTTTTCATATCAAGTTACTGTAACACCAACTTACGTTATACAGCTTTGTGAAGAGCTAAAGTGTTCTGCAAAAAAGGTTCAGAGCGTGTTCAAAAAGACTGGCATATACACACGGTGCGATAATTTTCTTTCTTATGGATCCGTGACTCCGTGTCAACAGATCGTTATCAAGTAATTGGCCGAAACGTCCACATGGATTTTGTCAAAGAGCATCTCGAAACACAGAAGATGATCAACTTTGGAGATTCCCAGGAGCTGCCAAATAACATCGAGCTTGAAATCCTTGCAGACACAGTATACGTTAGGGTAAGTTGGACACAAACATTATTTTATTGTGTCAGCACAGAACGCAATTATATTGCTGCACGGCGATTCTTGTGGAGGCGCTGTGGCCACGTGGTCAGTGCGCTCGTCTCCGGATCGAGCGGTCCGGGTTTGAACCCTGGCCGGGGACACTGTGTTGTGTTCTCGGGCAAGACACTTTACTCTCACAGTTCCTCTCTCCACCCAGGTGTTTAAATGGGTACCTGCGAATTTAACGCTTGGGGTAACCCTGTAATGGACTAGCACCCCATCCAGGGAGAGTTAGAAATACTCCTGGTCGCTTCATGTTACCGAAACCGGAGATAAGCGCCGGCTTTATGGGCCACTTTTCTCTATGCAGACTTTACCTAAGGTGATTCTTATCAATAGCTGGTTTTCACGTGACGTCACTAAAATTCAAACAACAAAACTATTGATCTTCCTGCGATTTTACTTTAATGATGTATAAGAGCAGCTGAAAACTAATATTCATACAAATTTTCGCCCCGAATGGGTTCTTGGTTTTGTGATACACTACGCTTGAATTTCTAAGCTTTTGCGTGACGCGACATTTACATGACGGCCTAGAAAGCTGTCATGATGGTTAAAAAAGTGACTTATTTCGGGGAACTTGGCTATCTGAACAGTTCATGTCTTAGAAAAAGTATTATTTTAATGTTTTAGAGTTTCTCGAGGGATAAATTCACGCTTTTGTAGCAAAACTCAGTGACAGATGTTTCTGGTGGTTTCCGGTCGCCATGTTGGTGCCCATACGGATGGGCACTAGCATGGCGTCTCCATACAAATCTCTGTAAATTTGGGTAAAAAATTTCTTCAAATATTTCGCATAAGAAAAATTTATGTGACCAGAATTTTGGCGAGAGTCTTTGCATATTTACCTTCTTTTATTTCCCAGATTCTGGACTTTATCTTTTGACCGGTTTTGTTTTTTTATATTGATCTATTTTGAATTGAGTGACACTGAAAACCAACAATTGTTGTAAAGCAATACTCGGCAAACGCTTCTGTTAGGTCTACCCAGCTTGGGAATGGGAAATGTACCAAAATCAGTAGTTTTAATCATTTTGAGCGCATAGATTTTACTCAGGGGTGTCTTCTATCACCGCATCTGATGAGTCACTTTGCTCTATGCAGACTTTATCTACGGTGATTCTTTTCGATTATTGTAAAGCAATACTCGACAAACGCTTCTATTAGGTCTGCCCAGCTTGGCAATTAACTCAATAATCAAAATCAGTAGTCTTAATCATTTGAGCGTATAGATTAACTAAGGAGTGTCTTCTATCACCGCATCTCTTGTGATCAATGACGTGGTATTGAAAATGGACAATCAGAAAAGTCTTACATTTTTTTACATATGATAAACACTAAAATATTTACTACCGTTGCAATTAAAAAAAAAAAAAAATAGGGAAGTTGTATGATTGCGTCATTTAACTAAGGCTTCCGAAACCCTTTAGTTTTTTTTTCTTTTCATGTAATTTTTAAGGGCATAGTACTCCCTTATAAAAATTACAAAATAATAAGAAAATGAATTGTGGTAGCTGTATTAACATGACGACGTCATATCATGCTGATGTACTATTACCACTTGCTAGGGCAACATCAAAATGCGTGGCATTAAGAAACTGACAATGTACAGTCGTGAGGTGGCCTTCGTGAACGACAGTCGTTTGGACCTCAGAGCTCCAGATTTGTCACAAACTTTACCTACACTAGCTGCTGGCGCCGATGGGGATGATGGAAAGCATGGAGTACACGGACCATCAGGTAAGCAGGCTTTTTAACACGTTGAGATGGACATCACTTGCAGGCTCCCATTTAAACGACGGCAACAATTCAAACAAACAAATATCAAGCTAATTTACGGCCTGCGTAAAAAGAATGCGACTGATTTTTGTTGCTGTTGTTGTTTTACAAATTAACAGTGGAATTCCAAAATTAAATTTCATGTCCCAAATCAATGTAGCATAAAATCAATCCTAGTGTAGCAAACTTCCTTCTATTTCAACGATGGACTTCCATAGCAAAACAAAACAAGAAACAACAAATACACAAAAGGACAAATAGACGAACAGAAACCCATTGATAAAAAAGGTTGTTATTCTCATGCTGGTTTATGTCGGTAGACTTCCACTTTTTGTTGAATTACCTCTGCGGTTGTCGGCGTTAACATTGCTTTTTTTCTTTGGTCCTATAAGTGAAAATATTTGCTGACATCATAGTAGGGAATATGACCATTCTAACAAGTGGTGGGAACGGAATTCAGGGGCAAGATGGCGCTTAAGGAAAACGAGGAGCTGACAGCTTAGCAAAGGTATGGAAAGCTCAGCTGTGCCCCTATATAGACTGCTCTTCTTGGACCGGGGGTGGGAAGGGGGAGGGGGAGGATTGAGACAATCACCTTGTTACTCTTAGAGTATTAATGTATTGTAATGTATTGATGGGGGAATCCAACCTCCCTCCCTCCTCCCTCGCTAGTCTGAATAGGGTTTTGCGGTTGCGATGGACCAACCGTAAAGTTGGCGGTAGGAATGCGTAGCAACGATTACAAGCAATGGACGAATTAATATGGGAAATCTATATTGGAACTACTTTTTCTTGAAGATATTCGAAGGTAACTCCACGCTGCTCATAGCAATTTCTTTTTTTTTTGGGAACAGAAACCAGACAAGACGCAAGCAGACTGTAGAGCATCAGCTAGGTTCGTCAATGGAAATACCGTGTGCGATTCAGTGATTCCGGGAGTACGAGGTGTAAAGGGAGGAAATGCTGGAGACGGCGGAGATGGGGGCAAGTCTGGTGAGTGTAAACATTTGATTGGTAAATGGCCATGATTTAAGGAGAATTGTATTGAAATAATAATACTGGTGTTCAACTGGTGAAAAACACAAAAGACTGAGAATTGTTAGGATTAGAGTTTCGAAGAATTCATTCGCTCTGATTCCTAATTTTGTGATAGGATTCTAGACGATAAATGATTTGTTCTAGTCAGACAAAAAAAAAGTGATTAAAAG
>NW_028301536.1:6795000-6827500 GCF_042242905.1 Orbicella faveolata | reverse complement strand
TATGATTTAACTTCTACGTCCTTTGACATCATCATTTCACTTTGAAGACCTCAAGGAAGGACTTTCCGTTGATTATATCCGAATCTCACTTTCATAAATATGCTAACAGCAAGATGGCGTGGACCTACAATACCCCCCTCCCCCACCTTTAATAGACCATTAATCCTTTAGACTGATCATTAGACCATAAGACTGATCCGAATAGGTTTAACTATAGAAAAATATCAACGATAGCAAAATGCATGCAGTAAAATAAGAAAAACAAGAGACGAGCCCAAACTGTCAGTTGCAGATTCTGGTTTTCTATTATGATTGTTCTCATCATTTTTTTTTTTTTTTTTAGAGTATTAGAGAATTAGAAGCAAGCATGAACAGCTCGTTAGCAGAAATACTTGTTCAACTACCCGATGTTTACCAAGCAGCCCAGTTCAACCGAGAGGACCTCTTTGCTGTACTCGAGGGTTTGTCTGGATTCTCAAGTGGCGCTGTGGGAAGAGATCCTCTTGCGTCACTAGGCGCTGCTATAGGGGTTATTGGCCGATTTGCTTCAAGGTGCAACGTTGGTACTCTCCAGGAAAACGTTAACAAAACGTTAAAGTGGTTGACATTTGGTCAACAGTACGCCGCCCTCGAGGATTCTAGTGACCTAGATTTTGATCAGTTGGACGTTGGTTCTGTACCAGAGGTGATGAAGGTAATTTGTTTTCCGCTTGATCCACTACGAGGTCCTAAATAACATAACAGTCAGAGGTAAGTCACATTTTCCTCCCTGTACAATGCCAAATACAAAGTCGCCAGTCGTACGAATCTCTATTAAGAGTATACCAACAGAAAATCATAAATCATAAATTTTCTTCTGTTGAAGGAAGAAGATGAAATCCAAAATGGTGACTTGCTTATATAAATCATTTCTACGAGTCTTATAATTTACTCAAAAACATAGTCAGTTCTTTCTTTTGTACGGTTGTACAAAGCTAGACAACAATCCGAATGAGAACGAATTACAGAAGAAATATTCAAAAATATATTCCTTCGGCTTGTAATGGGCGTTTAAAAATCTGAATACAAATATAAGCGAATTATTGAAAACGATACTGAAAGATGTTACAGTGTGTTTCCTTCAGTTCAGTAACATTAGTAATGGCTTTTGAAATTATAACGCAATTTATGTGGTCAAAACGGAGAGTAACTATTGGCTGTTCTACACTTGTTTCAAAGGCTAACTTGGAGTTTAATAAGGAAGGACTTGCAGCGGACCTGGTTTGCTTGCTGGAGGAGAGGTCACGGCCTCGAAACAGAGCAAAGTTCCAGGAACAGATTGAGCGATTCTTTATTGCTGGTTCTGCAAGGATTGATCTCATTGCCAAGGTCATTGACTTGGACAATGCTATTGGTGGATACAACTTTGATATCCCTAACTTGGAAGAGACGTCAAATACATTACAAAGCCTTAGCCAAACTGGTGGTAAGAACTGATAATTGTGTAACTTTGAAAGAGATTAATTTCTACACTACTTCGTATTGCTACGTGAGCCATGGTTTAAAATTGTTGATCGTACTAGTTTATTACACTCTGCAGTTCTGCTAAATATCCCGAACGTGATCTAATTTTCTCGAGCGCATAGATGTCCTTCCCCCAATGACAAAATTTCAAATTTTCAAAAGCAAAATTTCGCTACGTAAGGGACGTGATTATTGTCTAATATGCAGTCTCTTGAATTGCCCTTATTTTTTTTTCCTGAACTGTCCTTAGTGATGTGGTCCAACCGATTTGCGCCCTAAAGAAAGTCTACCAGAAACGTTACATCGAACGACCTTTGATGTTAAGGTAAATGACGTTGCTCAGGAAGCATGAAGGTTAATCTAGATGAGATTAATTTGCTCCAAAATTCAAAATACAGCACTAAGCGTTGAGACGACTTGAAAATTTAGGAGAAGTTGAAACTAACTAAGGAACGCTGAATGGTGGCTTGCTCCAACAGATCCACAAAATAACTTCCTTCATCTCGCGATTCCTTCTTATGAGATTTTCCCCCTGTCTTTAGAATCGCCTATTGCCGACAGCATACAGCAGACGTTTCTAGATGACCTTCTGAGTTCTTATGGAGTAATAGAAACCAGTTTCACCAAGCATCTCTATCACTTATACAAAGGATTTGAGTTCCGCTCTCTGTGGGATGTTAGTACTAATTTGGTCCACTTTGAGCGAACTGCAAGTGAAGCCGCGCCGGGCACTGGAATGTTACAAGGGGCTCTTCAGCTAAACATGGCTCTAGAAAAAGTCGACAGTCTAACAAATAAAGGAAGACAATGCTTTACCAGATTTCGGCACACCACTAATACACACAAGTGGTCTTTTAACAATGTCAGTCATGCGGCGGTAAGTAGGAGTTTTGTACCCATTTCTATATATATGAAACTGTTCGTTTATAATAATAATAATAATAATAATAATAATAATAATAATAATAATAATAATAATAGTACGTTTGTTATCGGCGTTCTTTATTTTGTTCGAGGGTCTTTACACACAATCAGGGTTTTTTAAATGAAAATTTTCAAAATCGGCCACAATTTACCATAGTCTATTCTGTTTTAGACGTTAGAAAGAATTTGAAAAAAAATGAAACTCAAGCAACTGATATCTCGTAGGTTATACTAGTTACAGAGCAGAGGTGTGGCCGTTACGTCGTTATTTTTATACCGGTAGACATGTCAACGGTCTACACTTGTTTCCCTGCTCACGGGTGATATTTTGTAACTCAGTCATCACTTTTTTTAAGATAAAAATAATATTTGTGACATTTCACGATATCTAGCCGTTCTTGGTTTATTTGAAGAGTCACGACAAGTTTTCGTGTTCCGCGAATGTTGTTCTCATCGTTGGGCTGCGTCTACAGATCACATCATTTGCGCTGCGTCTACATACGTACAGTGTACGTAACAGTGTAGTGGACCACGACAATCGAACAATGAGCGCGCAAAATTACCTCAGTTATCGTTAAGTTTACCACCTGTTGTTGACGGTCGTCACACCACATCCATGACAAAATGAATAGAAATTTCATTATTGAGATCTGCTTGTTTTCTTTCAGATGTTTGACCAGTTACACACTCAAGGCAGCACAAGTTTCGTCTTGAAATATTCTTACGGCTGTAGTACATGTTTTAATGTTCGTCTTTTACAGGTAAGAAACTTCTTCACGTCGGTTGCTATGTGTAATTTCCACGAGTATTCTTGTCAAAGAATTTATATCCCAACTATCCTCTGTCAACCTGGGAGCCTAACTTGAAGACCGCAAGACCAGAAGACCAGAGGACCATATATATGTCACCATATATTGTTTGTATGATGTGTTTTGAGTCTTTGTTGTTGTGTTGTTGTCGTTTTGTTTTCTTTTGCTTTCGTGTGCACTCTGTATGTAATGGTGATGATGTCTTCCAGCAATCGGAGTCACTGTAACTTGTCACTTGTTTGTTTGTTTACGGTTTTCTAGTTAGGACTGAGGAAGGGGCTTTGATGCCCTCCCCCAAGTATGTCCAAATATCGTATATTAAAATCAGTAAAATTCACAATTTGAAAAACAATTCTCCTACAAAGTGGTTTTCAAGCAACATAAAAATCCTTGAAGAGTGAAGTGTCGTACCAAATATGTTTTAGATAAATTTTGAATTTAACTCACCAAATGCGAGCTCCATCACTGCAACGCTTTTAAAAGGAGATTCTTCACGGTTCAGCGCTTGCTCAAACGTTTTCGTTTTCTTACTGAATGTAGTTCAGCAGTCACAGACCACAATTTGGATAAACCGGCAAAATGACTGATGACCAAATTGCGCTGAATGAAATAGAAATTGTCGAATTTAGTATGAATTTAGAAATGAACAAGCGCCAGGCGATCGAAGTTGGTGAGGTTAACAACTGCACCACCACCCCACCCCCCGGCTTTGTTTGTTTGTTTTTTTTTATCTCAACTGTGCTAGCAAAAGAATTAGCCAGAACCAATATTAATGTTGTTGTTTTGTTTGCAATATAGATGTATGTTGAGCTCTACGGACCAACAACGCGAAATCAACTGAACTTTCCGGCCGTGGTTTATTTACGATTGCGCCACATGAGCGCTACGTACTTTAGAGATGCAAATGGTTCGACCAAGGAATTTCGTCAGCCATTGGGAACATCGCGAACATTTCAGTTTAACCGTTTCGCAATCACTAACACCACAAGATGCAATAAGGAGAAGCTGCAGGGTAACAGTGAGTAACTTTAATGGATTCCAGTTTAGTCATAATTTGTTTTCTCTAGCTCTAGGAGTAATAGTCGGTAATGCATCTAGATCTGTGAGGGCTTCCAAAAGGCCTGGGGTAGCATGTGTTCCTTTGATCCCTTGAAAATGTCACTGACTTTTTCTCCCTTATCTCCTATTAAGAGCGTAAATCCGAAAATATCGAGAATCGGCCGACAGAAGCGAAATAACGGATTTTTTCTTATTTGACCAAAAGAACCCATTTGGTTAACTGTTTTCGGAAATGACATCAAAAGGTTCGATGTCCTTTTCTTTTCTTCAAAATTTGCAAAGCTTGAAAATTCGGCCACAGGGCCTTCAGCGGCGGCCATGAGACTTGTTGTGTAGCTTGCGGAGTAATCAGTCGGCATTTGTTTACAGGCTCAAAACAGTCGTCACACCAACAACAATGGTTTTGGTACTTTGGTACCATGAGACTTACGTGAGCCCGTTGGAACAAGCTGCTGGGTTTTAAAGTAAACATATGCCGACTGATTACTCCGCAAGCCACACAACCCTTTTGCTGACGAGGATTATAGAATATAAATAGCTAGTCAGAAAGCGTTCGCTGGGAAGTGAAGTTTTCGCTGTAAATAACTTTTACCTGAACCACTCACGCTCAGTAGCTAATAATTATATCGATCCGTATCTCAGGCACGCAACACAATTCAGGGGTGTGATTGAGGAACAAGAATTTTCACTAGTCTGAAAATCCTATCTTCATCAAGGTAAACTTTATGAATAAAGTAGCAATGCGATGAAGATCCAAAAAGACTAGCGTATTGAGAATTTCAAAGCTAGGAATGAATCTGTTAATTAACGTATTCAGGGATGTCTACTGAGTTTATTCCGAAGCTCGAGTGAAATATTTAATCATAAAGTAAAAAGCATAAATAACGTCTTACTAATATACCCCGATTCTGGAAGATACCTTATCTCAAACTTTTTCGTGAATGGAAATTTTGCATATAAAAATAGTACAGCAAAGCAGGCAAGTGACGTTCCTAGTTTAATTTAACTATAGTTGTTGTCTATGTTTAAAGATATCCCTTTCAAGTATCACAAATTTTGTATTTCGATTACTTAAGTGGCTATATGTACTCGTTAAAACAAAATTATTAGTTAGAATGCATAAGATCCATGTCAAAAAGGATCCATCGAAGCCATAGTCAAGTTCGCTACCGTGTGAAATAGTTTGCGTGATTCATGATAAAGTACTAGTGCTATTGAAAAAACAAACAGACTGGTCGAAAGATAAGCTGAGTTGTAAAAACTTGTTTGAACTTCTTATCTTGGATTTATTTCAATTCTTTACCTTCAAAGATTTAGTGGGAATGTATAAAATAAAAATAAAAAATAAAAAATAGTCGGAAATAATAACAATTGCGCAATGATTAACGATTGAATAATTAAGTGAGATATGTGTCAAAGTGACCTCACGGAAAATTCTCTCAACGGAACAGTTTTTACGGGCCACCTGTAATTTGTCCCAGGCGAGTAGAATAAAGAACCTGCTTTTATTTGGTTATATTTATTTACCTAACTGTAATATAACAGACAGCATTTAACAAGTTCAAAATTTTCTAATATTAGCCCTATCACTTTAGGTCCGTAAATGGTTCAGCTTCCGAAGGTTTGCTATTTTGTAGAAAAAAAAAAACATTTTTAAGCAAAATTTAGTCCCGAGAAAAGTCTAAGAGATGCCCCACAAACTGTGTAAAGGACATGTTAAGAAAACGTTTGGTTCGTCCATACAAGTATGTTAAACATGTGCCAAATTTCAAGTCTCGTGGCCGCCGCTGTGGCCGAATTTTCAAGTTTTGCAAATTTTGAAGAAAAGAAAAGGACATCGAACCTTTTGATGTCATTTCCGAAAACAGTTAACCAAATGGGTTCTTTTGGTCAAATAAGAAAAAATCCGTTATTTCGCTTCTGTCGGCCGATTCTCGATATTTTCGGATTTACGCTCTTAATAGATTGCATTGTTTTCTTACTCATTTTTCTCAAAGTTCCCTTTAATGGTATAGATATCCTTTGTTCCCTCGAATTAATCTGAAAAACAGTCTGAAGTAACTATAATGATCATGTTCCCGCGTTCCCAAAAACTCCTCAGACCCTTATCTGTGTACATCGCAGTTATCTGGTCCATTGATAGACAAGAAATTTAAGAAAACGATCGTGCTCAACGTGATACCGATTTCGTCAAAGAAGCTGACTTTAAAAAAAGTGGAAAAGTATGCTATGTAATTAATTCATAACGCAGGGCTATATTATGCTAGCGTTTGTCATAAGCACCTCGATCAGTAGCACACTCACTCACTCATCCTCATCGGACCCACGAGAACTCTTGAGGCCGGAGTACTGAATTAGCATTCAACTGCAATTTCAGGTGATTCACTTTTCTGCATGGAGGAAGATGACAATCGCTTTGAACCGATGTGCTGTCACTAGCTTAGCGGCTCACCATGCAACGACATACTTCTTGGCGCGGAGGAATGTACCAGTCCGTTTGGAGCATACGAACTTTCTATGCCCATCGACGACACGATTCCTTGCGCCCTGAATAGCTCGCTCATAACCCATAAAAATTGCAGGGAATTTGATGTGAGTTTTTTTGTTTTAATTTATTACCTTAGCCTTCGGAAAAAGAACGAGTACTTAACGGTTTTGGTGCTGTTCATTCATCCTACATGGATATGTCAAAGTTCGTATTTCCTCATTCAACATCGCATTGATTGTATTGTATCCCCATTTCCTCTCTATTTTGAAACGCGGGTAACGGAAAACGAAAACCCCAGGGAGATCTCCACTACTAAGTCCTTCCCCAACCTTTCTTTCTCGTATCACGGTGGGACTTGTCTTACACGTTGATATCTTGTTGATATTTGCCCTACTCATGTAAAAAATTGGATATCTTATACTTTGAAGACACTTATTTTGTTTAACATATTTGATTCCAGCCATTTTCTTACGTTTATCAATATGACAAGTGGACAGTAGAATCATGCATAGAGATACATTTTTTTTTTCACAATGTTTTGTTTTTGGGAGATGTATGAAATGATCACTTCACAAAACTAAAGTAGGAGCTTTAACTTGAACCAGTAACATATTCGCTTTTTCGTTGACCTTTTTTCTTTGCTTTCTTCTTTATTTATGTTTAGCGTTCCAGCTACACCCATATGAACGTATGGATTCATTTTCTGTACTGGGCGCGGCCGAAAACTACCCTACAGGACCAGACGATGCCAGATGGACATCTAGTTCCAAATCTCATGTGCCTTTGTCCGAGGATATCGGCCATCACTCTAATTCCAAAAGCTAAAGCACCATCCAAAAGGAAGACGAAGATAACAACATTCTTACGAAGTGATTTAAGTGATTTGAGTAAGTGACGCCCTGACAGTACTAAAAGGACATCATGCTACTTCTACTATCTACTGTAAGAGTTTTAAGAGGCAAGTTTAAGATCAAATAGAGGAAAAATATGGGGTGCATACTCAAGGACGTTATAGGAGATAGTGGAAGTAACACTGATTTGTCATGGTGACCCTGCCCTTGGATCCGAGAGGAAAGCAGTAAAACATATGAAATGGCAAAATTGTAAACCGAAATCATCGAATTGACAAATAATGAATAAATTCACTCCGTGTAATTATGCCTCCATTACTTGTTTCAATTTAAACAAGGTCAGCGAGATATACATGTAGCTATACACACCTGCTTGACGCTCTTTGACGTCTTCTAGAGCTAACTATTCTATCTAGTTCGCAATCGTAAATACGGTAGCTATATTAAACAATTAGATTATGAGCTCGAGATTTCCATCGCGTGATAGTTGACGGGGGCGCAAGCCCGAGTCACCTATCACGCATGGAAATCGAGAGCGAATAATCTAATTGTTTTAGTATAAATTTACTAGTCCTTCAAACCTTTATCGAAATCTCCTTTTCAGACACTTCGAAAACGCCAGGAGGCGGCCGTTATTTTTGTTAGCAAGCGCACACTGCTACGCTACTCACTATCTATCACAGATTATAGTTCACCACTAAATTTCCTCCGATTCTTATTGGTTTAAATTGATCACATGACGCGATAGCGTTCATCCGTGGAGAGACACTATCAGCCAATAGTGCCCGTCCGAGGAAAATACCCGGATGGATAGTACTCGTCCGTGTAAATGTTTCTGTAAGGAAGCGGGCTTACAGAAAGTAAACAGTTGAAATGTATTAAGTGGGTTTTTGTCTGTTTTCTTTTTCAAATTTTACATTTGGCTTTAACGACCTTTCACGGCTTTCATCTAAAAAAGTTGGAAATAATTCAATATGAATTTTGAACTGGCGCGCGGAAGAAAATTTAGCGGTGAACGATAAAGACAATAGAGTGTTTATGTCTCGGAACTATCCGTCCGATAGTTGTCCCTTGGAAATTTGATGTTCTTAAAACTAGAATATTTGCCCTCGAAGCTTCGCTTCTCGGGCAAATATTTGTTTTAAGAACATCAAATTTCCGCGGGGCTACTATCAACTGATAGTTCCTCGACAGAAACACTCTATTGTTTAAATAGATAGTGAGTAGCGTAGCCAATCAGAGAATGGCATTCGTGACAGAACGCTAGTAGATTTACACTAACATGCATTAGAAAATAGCCAAAAAAAAATACGCGCGCTGATTGGATTAAAATCATTCTATAACTCCACAGAAACGTAGAACTGGCACGAGCTGCTGACGTAATGATGGCGAGAACAAAGAGAATTTACATTTTGATGATCAAAGTAAACAGGTTGTTTTCCTTTTTTTCTCCGCGGTATTTTCTAAAAGTAATGGAAAACATGTACCGTGTTTCTATCGAGTTATAGAAACACGAATGAAAGTTTGGGAGAACGATAAATGCTGTGGGAACACGAGCCGTTAGGTGAGTGTTTCCGCAGTATTCCGCATTTAAGGTGGCTCCCTATAGTTTTACGATCGCGCGAGTGCTGAAGAAGTAATCTGCGCGCTTTTATTACGTCAACATGAGCACAAAATCAAACCTGACAGTGAATTTTCTTGGGTTTCCTTCAGTGAAATTCCGTAAAATTTGGCAGATTGGTAGTAAATATTTTACTTTAGTCGGAGCTCGTTTTTCAGGGAAATCTATAAGACCAGATTTTTTGCAGCGGTAAAAGACATGAATTTGAAAATATTAAAACAACTGCCTTTACAAACCCTACTTTTTTCGTGTTTAAAATTCGTATCCCGCCGTATTCAATGTGCCGTAAAAATTTTGGAAAATTTCACCAAAGGAAATTGAAGAAAATCACAAATAAAGCCCTAAGAACTGTAAACAATTAACGCATTTGTTTGGGCATTTATAATTCAACATTAAAAGCCAAGATTTTAACAGAGATGATAGTAAATCAACATATAGTCATTGCTTATTACATTTAGTAAGTTTGAAAGGACTGGGTGTAAAAACGAATGCAAAAACACCATTCAAAACATAACACTAGCGCGCGCAACGTGATAAATGATTACCCTATGGAGCCACCTTTAGACACTTTTTACTTTAACACTCCAGCTCGTTTTGTGCGCGCTACAAATGAAGAACTATTCGAGTATGACCTAAGGGCGATCACGTATACGTAAACTAGTGCATAGGGAAGTAAGCTGGGGGTTCACGTATCAAGTAGTTTCCTTTTAATCCTATTCAGACCAGGTGAAGGGAGCGCTCAAGCTAGCTGCAGCCTTATATGGACCAGGCTTTGAGACCAGGGAGGAGAACTCAGAGACCCCCACGCTGCTATTCATGGAATATCTAAGTACGGCAATGAAACTGAGAAGCTTTATGAATGGTCCACAACTTTCCTTTCAGATCCAGAACATGGAACTATGAAGAGACTATGTGGAGACCTAGGAGTTAGAATTTATTACTAAATAAGCGCGGAACCGTTGATTCTGATAAAAGGAAAAGCTACGGCACCTTAATATTGACTATACGAGCAGAAGTAACTAAGAAGTTACACATGTAGGGGTATTATTAAAATGTGTGTGTGTGTGTTGACCCTTTATTTAGACCGACGAAAAAACAGAAAGTGCACTTTAGGCTCCATTGCCAGTCGCTGTTCGAACTCGAGAGAGCGGCGGAAATCGAGCCAGCACTATAAGCGTTTCTGACTTTTTCTCCGAATATTAAGTAAAATCTACCGCAGTTGGAGACTTCTCCTGGAATTTACCTTGGAACAATTTGATATAACAGACTCTTTAACTCGTTCCCACTGTATGCCATTGGTTTCACTGAGCTTACTCAAAATTTTGGAGGCCATGTCACTCGTGGAGGGGTGGTGGCCTAATGTTTAGTGCGCTCGACTCCGGATCGAGCGGTCCGGTTTTAAGGCCTGACTGGGGACATTGCGTTGTGATCTTGGATGAGAAACTTGACTAGCAAAGTGCCTCTCTCCACCCAAGTGCAGAAATGGGTACTGGTGAATTTGATGCTGAGGGGTAACTCTGCAATGGACTACATTAAATATTTTAGCGAATCATCAGTCAGATAGTGCGTAATCAGATCAGCGTTCTCGACTTAAGGAAACAATTGCTCCGTGGTAATGCGGAGACGGACGCGCGAAGGACAATAACTTGCACTCTAACAGTTCAACTGCAAACCATTTAATCAATCGACACCCTGAACGTACAGCCAACTTGTACACGACACGTCTACTCGTAAAAATCGCACTACAAATGTGGGTCTTCCTTATGTACCCCTGCATCAAGAACTCATTTCTCATTAAGTATCGATTAACTATTCGCAGTATAACCGTCTATTCATCTTACAACTTGTGCGAACATTTTTTTCCTACAAAATGATAGTATTGTCTAACTCCGATCTTTCTTGTGCCTTATAAAAACTCACTTTCATTTCTAACAGCAGTAAGTTTGCTATAATGCTGTATTTTTGTTGACAATCTATTGCTTTTCAATGTCGATCTGCTATGAATAACACCTATCTAGAACCAAATTACTCCGGAACCACGGTAAGCGCATATCTTAAAAACAATACACCTCCAGTATATGACAAGCCTGGGACACGAACACCACTTGCATCCACAAACAAACCGAAACCAAGGGAAGCAGATCCTGAAGGAAAACCAACAGGATAGCCTGCCAAAAAATGCCAAGAAGATTTGAAGGGCGTGGGATCGACAGCTCCAAGATGGGCACTTCCATATCATCTGGGAGAAGGCTCTCCATACTAACGGGGTGTCACAACTGCAGGGATTTCCAAAAGGCTGGCAGCAGTGAAGAGGACCGCCACGATGAATAATACATCTGAGGAATGGAAAGAAACCGTAAACTGTTTTGCAATTCATATTTTATTCGAAAGAAACAACATTTAGGGCAGTACTTTTAGAAAAACTCCAGCTTTGAATATTTGTTATCTTTTATACAACTGGGGAAATTTCACAGATTTTCTTCCATTCGTTCGAAAATTTTCTGATCGCAGCTCTAATCTTACCAGCTTAACTGTTGTTGATTAAGGCTATTCAATTATAATTCCGTTTTCACCAGTCCCGTTAACACGTCCTGATTTTCTCTCGGGGTAAATTATTGTTGCTTAAGCTATTCGAATGGACGTGCCTAGTTTGCTAGGCATCTAAGGGAACTCGAGCTGGAAAATCCAAGATGGTGAACACTGAAACTATTGGCATCCCGTTAAAGTCTGAATTTTTTTTTTTCAGGCCTTAATTGTAATTGTGACGACCAATCATGTCTTCATATCTTTCTCCGCAGTTCAAATATATGATCTTTCATATATTCACTTGTAGTCTTTCGCACCATCTACGGGTATATTACAAACTCACAGTGTGACTAGCTCCTAGTTGGCTTGTAGCTCAGCTAGTAGAGCACAGCACCGGTATCGCAGAGGTCATGGGTTCGAATCCCGTTCAGGCTTGAATTTATTTAGGCTTTAATCTCACAGCTGCTTTAAAATATGAGTGTATAACTGCGATGATCAGTCCTGTCGTCATATCTTTCTCCGCAGTTCAAATATATGATCTTTCATATATTCACTCGTATCTTCACCATCTACGGTTATATTACGAACTCACAATGTGACCAGCTCGCAGTTGGCTTGATAGCTTAGTTGGTAGAGCACTTCTACCGATATCGTAGAGGTCATGGGTTCGAATGAAGTTAAAGCCTGAATTTTATTTTTTCAGGCTTCAATTTAACAGACACCTGAGGAGTGTGTGCAACTGTCCTGCTGCGATGATAAATCATATCTTCATATTATAATATCTGTTGATAATGACGCCCAGATATTTAGTAGATATCACTTGATTGATATCATTATTTTAAAATAAGTTAGCTTTAAATTTGAAGTAGAATTTAATTTAAAATAAATTTTAAGTTCTTTTGAGATATGCGCTAATCGAGGTGTCATCAAGCATAAAAGACATATAGCAAACTTAGCTTTCAAGATTCACGAGGGTAACAAACAATTCCGGGACATTTTGTCACCTGTCATGCTCCATACACGCGCCATCTAATCCGTCTTTTGGCGGGAGGCACCTACGACAGGCACTGTTCACATAGCTTGTGGTAGTCTTGCAAACGCTCTTACAAGATTTCTTTGGGTACTTTGCGTAACCACCCTGGAAGGGCCCACACCAGTTTCCGTACCACCAGTCCCATCCCCCTCCCGGCCGTTGTCCAATCCCACGGCGGCGACGTCTTGAGGTCATCGACATTTCATCGGCTAGGCTGTCATTGTTAAATGATGTCGTTTGGTTCATTAGCTGTGTCAAGTTGGACGATGTTTCCTGAATTTTATTCTCTACCTCAGGATCTGTGGATGGATCAATGAACCATTCCGTGAGCGGAAATAAATTCTTGTCTGTTCCGATTAGTTGTTTGTGTTTCATGCACACGTTTGAAACTCACACGACTGTGTGATGGCGCTTTGAAAACAAAAAAGAAAAGATATGTTGTACTATATATGCCTTTATATGCTTATTTGTTTCCATCGGTAATTTACATGTTGGTTGGATTGTCAGAGAATAGAAACAATCAAAAACTTCTAGAAAACTTGTAAAATCCTTTAAACTTTAATGTTTTCAGAAGTATGACGCGCAATTATTGCCTAAGTTTAGTAAGTTGAAAAAAAAATAACAATAATAATAATAATAATAATAATAATAATAATAATAATAAACAGGTTGCGAATAACTTACAAAGCTTCGAGTCATTTGACTGGTAGAAGGGTTCCTCAATGGTGTCGTTCTCTTCAATATACCTGTAGCAGTTTAGTTGTTTATAATCCGTGAAGTTCAGTTCCTTTTCCTTAGAACGCATATGAATGCTACCGTTTGGGAGATGCAGATAGATCTAGGAGAGATATTTAAAAACTGAAATAAAGTGACGAAGAAATTATCATTTCAATGAACAAACCTAAGGACGAAAAAACGCGAAATATATGCAAACAGAGATATATAATCCCGAAGAAGAGCAGTCCATTGATAATGTTTCTTTTTGCTCTAAAAGAAGGTTTCAGATCTTACCTCGTAAATCTTTCCATTGTGCCCTCTCGCTCGATAAACGTCCACATCAGTGTCATTATCAACTTGAAATAGGACATGAGACATATTTCCCTCGACGCTTTCCTGTGACAAGGAGATTTATTAAGTGGTTATTATGTTAAGTGGCATGGTGTTTGATCTCTGTAACTATACGAGTTCTAAAATAATCGAGGATAAATCTCACACTTTTTGTTGCAGTAAAAATCATATAGATGCATTGAATATCACTGACTTGCTAGACTTTTGGCTCTTCTCTTCTACCACATTAGACTAAAAAAAATTCTTTAATTTTTCTTTTTTTCTTTTAAGTTATCTAGCTTACCGATTTAAGGGTAGCGTGTTTCAGTAAATGCCTCGGAATCATGTCCCCTTCAAGATCAGTATAAATGCACTTTGTTGTTGAATTTCCATTCTCTGGAACAATAAAATACTTTCTTTGCTGCAAGATAAAATGTAATACCGAATAATCCACAGGTAATTTAGTTAAGTAAACAAACTTAGAATTAATAATAATAAATTAATTAATGTATCAGTTGCTTTAGCCGAGGAGCAACCCTCTACCCTCCACACTCCCTCCCCCCTCCCCCCCAAAAAACAAAAGTCCAACCGATGGTGCCAGGGTGCGAACTCAAACCGCAAACGCAAAAATTTCGGAGTAGGTGACGACCTTCCCAGTGAAGGCGCTGTCAGCAGCTGAATACTCAAGATTTTGGAATTAAAGAACTCTATGAAATGGTGTTAAGCTTAATAAAAACGAACTTAAAGTCACAAATCACCTTTGAATTGGTACCTTTGACTTTCCTGGTACAAGAAGGGAAACTTTTGTACTGTATATTTCTTATTTGATGTTTACCTCTGCCCCTGGTCTTTTATATTTGAGCGTATTGGGAGATTTTTTCCGTTTGTTTGTTTTTTTTCGTTTTCTGTAATAACTCTGCTACAAATTTGGTATGGCATTAAAACTCACCGCGTTGTAGTCCTGTATGACGATTTTTGTTGCATTCATTCGAGTGCCGTTTGCTGTATTGTTTTCTTCGTAGGACATGAGACGCCTTCCAAACAACTGCGGTGATCCTGCCAGATCATTCAATGAAGTTAGTTGGATGAGCTTCCTCTTATAATCGATCATGACATGGAAAACCTCTCCTTTGCCGTCATCAGCTGTAAATGTAGCTTCTCCTTCCATAATTTCCGGTAAATCTGGATTGGAATTAAATGCACCGGCTGCGTAAGCTGACAAAACAGCAACGGCTGCCAGGGAAATGCCAACCAAAACTGCTGCTGTCCTAGAAGCCCGGGTAGAAAGACACTTCTTTTGCTTGAATCCAACTGTACAGAAGTAAAATTGTAAAATTTATTTACTCAGAAAAGATGAGTAGCTGGGAGGGGGGGGGGGGGGGGATTAGTGTAGAAACCTGACCAAATGCTATTTAAGACTTGAAAACCCCACCCTATCCCGTGACACATACCTATATAGGCCATACATGGGAATACCCCCCCGGATCTACGGCCATCCTATTAGTAAGGGACCTCCGCAAACAGAAGGAAGACAGTTGTCGCCAATTAAGAAACACAAGTACTTGCACGTCGGTTACACTCCTTGTATAGAGCTGCAGGTTGCTCGTCATCTAATTTAGCTGGAATACAATGCTTTGATATGAAATTTTAGCCATTGCTAACTTCCAGATGCCTAGGGGCATTTCAATCTGTCTTAAGCAATGGAAAATTCAGCTGAATGTCGGGCCATCAGAGCCACAAAAAGAGAGAGAATTTGGCTGTGACTACAATACCTTGATGATCTGCCCTGTCGCTTCTTGGTTCTCTCTGTGTTGTGTTTTGCGCCATAATAACAGCAGCTTAAGGTGAAATAAGGCTTAAGAGAATAAAGAAAATGATGTCAAGAGAAAATTGAGAAAAACAGCTCACGATTTTAAGCTTTTTGATTTGATCGTTCCGTGCGGAGCGATCAAATCAAAAAGCTTAAAATCGTGAGGCTATGAATTAGCTGATAACCTAAATATTAATTACTTATAGTAAGCACCGTCATAGAAGTAGAAATTTATAGACAGAAACACGTTACCTCTGAAAAAATGGTGGAAATGTGTATAGTGTAGAGTGCAGGAGGTATCTACAGCAAATCAGATAGTCCACCTTAATAAGTGTAAAATTTCATTAATTCTATTCTGCTGTCAAAAGCAATTAGACTTCGTTCCAGATACGATCACAAATAATCAGAGACCAATGCGGGTTACAACAATCCAGAAAACAAAACTAGTCAAACTAGTGTCAGGCTTAAAACAAATTTAGACGAAAACGTTTAAATATTTGGTTTCAAGATGTAAATTGGCCCCTTCCGAGACTAATTGTGTTAATTCACTTGTCGATGTTTCATGCAAACAAACCCTGTCCCTCATTCCGAAGTTGTTAGCCTTAAAGATAAAAGAGTGCAAACTTCATTAAAATTATACACCGAAAATGAAGTACAACTTGATTCCAGGAGAAAAAAAGTAAGGAAACATGGCCACACATTAGCATTAAAGCAATTACCTCCATAACAGGTAGCGTAGTTGCTATTCGTAGGAACAGATTCAGTCTGAGTCCAAGCGTGGGCAAAAGAAAATGTCGAAAGAATAATAATAGAAAAATGGGGAAAAAAAATTAAAGCAAGCAAAGATAACCCTTTGGTTGTTGATAGGGGAGGATAACAAAGGATAGCAATAATCAACGAGACCATTGTTACCTGTGCATTAGACATAAAAGAAAATCACTGTCCCAAAACATTGTTTCAAACATCACTTGAGCGCAAATGTACAATGGGGTAAAGAGCCCGAGATACAAACAAATTAGATTTCTAACATCTATTCAATGTGAGTGTTTATTTTTTCCTTACATTCAAATAGGGTACATTCTACACTCATTTCTCTTTTTTCGAGCATACATGAGCCGGCTCTAAGAACATCTTTCATTTAATTATCAAAAAAGCCTGGATAAAAATGCCTCTGGATGTTTTACAAGATGTCACATGATTGCTTCAAAGTCGGCAGCCAAATATAACATAACAAGTCAAATTTTCTTCAACCGTATTGGTATGGAAAGTATACATATCTAACATTAGAAAATATACTAATGAATGTCACAAATAGGGGATTTGGAGGTCTTATGTTGTAGTTATAAACTTCAGTTTCATCATAATTTAAGGCGTATGAAGTCAGCAACAAGGCAGGACTGTAGATTGTCCAAGCTGTTCTGAGCTGACCTCCGATTTCAGACGATGAAAATCCACAGAAGTTGAAAATATAGATCTCATGAAACGATGCAGCAACTGTGGGAAGAATATGAACGGTGAAATACTGGAAATCTCGGAATTCTGCAGCCCCTTGTCCTTCTGAAAGGCAAACCAATAAAACTATCCACGCGATAGCATTTATGGTGGGAAAACACATTTCGCAAATTATTTTGGAAACGCTGTCGAAACACACAACGTAGTTCAGCAAAAATGAAGAGAAGAACGTAATTTGTAAAATGCAAAACCACGAACAAAGATACTTTGTGTCTGGCGATTGCTTTTGAAAAACCAGTTGGCAAAGTACACAGAGCAACGCTGTAATGTAAAGACAGGTCCATACTATGAACACGAATTCCACAGTGGCAGATTTTCTGCAGCTTATTCTTGTTAGTTGCTTTGGTCGTGTTTTGACTAGTGTCTCGATCTTTGAACAAGTCAAAGCACAAAACATACACAACGTGTTAAGGTAGATCAGTTCAGACGCTGCCAACATGATCGCATTGCAACTGCTAACTACGCCTCGACTGTAGCTTCACTGTGTGTCCAACCTCATTGGGTGTCCCCTCCTCTCTTGGTATGAATCTACACAGCGAAATATTAACCTCATCAGAAGCTGTCACAGGGCGGTAAAAGTGCTGGCTTCGGGTATCTCTGTGTGCATCTGGGCCAGAGATATTTATTCATATCTCTCTCTTTTAATCAGTAAACGGACGGTTAAGCGTCAAAGCCATACAATACCTTGAAACTAGTAAGAAAATTAATAAAACTGAAACGTCAATCAAAACGTCAGGCTTATGCAGCAAATTAACTTTAGTTGGAAAGTCTGTCAGCCGGGAAGTATTTCTAAGCATTGTGCAAACATGGCGGCTATAGCATTGCTAGCCGGATAGGATAAGCAATGCAAACGGCTAATTTAATTTGTACTGGACACATTACAGAAAGACGCGTATGCTATGAGCGGCGGCCATTTAAACAGAGAAAAAAAACAGGAACGACCATCTCTGATTTCATTTATAGCAGTGAAACTAATTACCTTGGAAACCATGCAAGCCGAGTTTCTTGTTAGACTGGGCTCGTAATGGGATATACATGTGTTATGAAGGGCCAGGAGTTTTTTTTGAAGGCAAGGTCAAGAAATTAATACAAAGAAGTCGAGACAAATAATGCTCTCATAGGGACTAGAAATTAAGAGGCTCACCATTTGAGATAGGATAAATGTAGAAGATAAGTTGTTTGTAGAAGGGCCAATAAGATAAGCTAAGAATGATAAGAGCACCCTATATTTTTTTAACGTTTTAACCGAGTTCAACAGTGACTAACACGACAGACAAAAACTTGCCAGCGAATACAGTGTCCTTCTTATAAAGTTCAAACCTACTTAATAAATCCAATTAAGAAAGTGGAAAGGTATGCAAAAACTAATAAGCTAGGAATGTTCAAATATTTAGCTAACCGCATCTGAGTTAGTCTAGTTTGATAGTAACGCTGCTAATAATATTATCCAGAGGCGGCTTCCTACAATCTAAAAGAAAAAAGGAAAGGAAAGGGAAAAAAAAAAAAAAAAAAAAAAAACGTTACACAATACTGTTATGTATAGAACATGAGACGGAGAAGTTCAAATATTTAGTTCTGACGCAAAGGCGCAAAAAAGGACCGGCTAGGTAGTGTAGACTTTTCCCATTCAAGACTAATAGGGTGAGTTCATTTGTTTGGTTTACAAGCAAACAAGCTTTGTCGCTCCTTTTTGCATCTGGCAGTCTTTCAAAAACCAGTGAATGCAACTTTGGTTTTTAAACAAATTACGTACCGGAAACTACGCATGATTTTAATAAAGGAAAAAAAAAAAAAAAAAAGAAGAAGAAGACAAAGCAAAACAGTTGATTTCGAGGCAAAAAATGTGGCCGTGGCTTAGTACAGAAACAGACTGTGTAAAGTAAATGCAAAAACAGTTTTTGTTGCCTTTGAATAAATGGGAGTAACCAATCTACCTTTTAACGTTGTTATTTTAACATAG
Organism: Orbicella faveolata; assembly: GCF_042242905.1. NCBI lineage: Eukaryota > Metazoa > Cnidaria > Anthozoa > Scleractinia > Merulinidae > Orbicella > Orbicella faveolata. Next base: position 6,808,357 of record NW_028301536.1, on the reverse strand, counting down.
CTGTGCGTTGGCATGTAGATTCGTTAGCATGTAGGCTACGTAATCATGTGGTATGTCTGATTCATATTTTAGTACATGTACAGGTATATGTTAGTTGTAATTAGCTATGCTAGGACCATTTAAGGTCGATCAATAAGCGAGATGACCCTCCTATGGACTTCTGGTTTTCTTACTTGTACTTATAACTTAGAGATCAATCTGTTGCCGTTTCACTGCAGTCAGAAAGGTATATAATTTGCACTCGACATCTTACAGCAGACGCGTATGCTATGAACGGCGCGCGGTCATTGAAACAGAGCAAAAAATAGAAACGACTAGTTCTGAATTCATCTAATTACCAGAAAAACCGTGCCAACCGAGTTTATAGTTAAACTCGGCTCGATATTTTATATACAGGCATTATGAAGAGCCAGGGTTTTACTTGAAGGTAAGGTGAAGATACTAATGTAAAGACGTCCAATCAAATAACGCTCTCAAAAGAGCTGAAGTTCAAGAGGCTCACCATTTGAGTTCAGATAAATGTGACAGTGTAACTGATAATCGGCCCTAATAAAAGAGATATGCTACGAATGATAGGGGCGGCTTATTTTTTTACATTTTAACACAAAGGCTTTACATGAGAGGAAAAAAAAAAAAAAAAAAAAAAAAAAAAACTTGCAAGCGAATGCAATGCGTGATCTGTATCTAAATTTTCTTGCCAGGCAGTTCTAAGCGGTTATTGCTTTGTTGGGTCTCGATGCAAGTATACTATCTACGGACAATAAGGTATACATTTATAATTTGTCAAACCGCGCGAAAATTAAAAAAAAGTGTGAAATGGTTAAGAAACTGGCATCTTTACGTGTAACGACTTATATAGTTGCAGTTTACCTAACAAATCAGGATAATAAATCCAATTTAGAGAGTGGAAAGGTATGTGAAATTATCAAGCTAGGAATGTTCAAATATTTAGCTAACCGCATCTGAGTTGGTCCAGCTTGATATTAAAGCTGCTAATAATATTTCCCAGAGGCGGCATGATTTGAATGACAGAAAAGAAGGACAAAGCAAAACAGGTAAACAAAAACAAAAAACAGGAAAGCAACGTGAAATAACAGCTAATAAATTTTAAAAACAGACTAACTGCTTTCGGTATGGGGGGGGGGGGGGGGAAATGAGGCCGGCCGTGGCTTAGTAGAGAAACGGGCTGTGTAAAGTAAATTCAAAAACTGTTTTTGTTGTCTTCGATTTTTTCATGTTATTATTGTGAGATAGCGTGTGTGGTATGCAGAGTCGTTGGCATGTGGGTTATGTAATCATGTCGTGTGTAATCTATGTTTTAGTATATGTTGGTTGCAATGAGCCATGCTAGGACCATTTATGTCCAATCAATAAACGAGATACCCCCCATATAGCCCCTCTCTCGCAAGGTATATCTCATACTAGTATGACATATGGCTTTAACCAAGCCTAAAAGCGGAGTCCTGGGTCGGGTTGTTTAAAGCCTGATTAACCTAACACTGGATAAGCGAAAATTCTGATTTGAGTTTTTGTGAGGTTTTCTGTTTATACTTTTTGGCCATCTGTTTTGGGGTTGAATAATCTCAAACAATACCCGCAGTCCGCGACCCAAAATTAAAAGCAATGTGATTTGCATGTTCATTCGGGTGTAAAAAAAAAAAAAAAAAAAAAAAAAATAGAATTATCGTCAGTAATTGCGAAATCGCCTCGACCACGCGTGGCGGGAAAAACAAGTCATGTGACTTATGTTTTAAAAGGAAAATCTTATCATGTAGCGGACATTCGGAGTCAAGTCAATCAACAGTCGCGAGCAAAACATCAAGATAGCGATCAAAGGGATCTGACACCCAGGAACACAAATTGTAAGTTTCGAAATCGTTTGTCGCTTCGATTTAGAACGTTGTAGATAATAATTTATCTCGTAATTATTTCAATTTCAGTTGACTACGATGTGACCATGGACGCAACGAGCCGTGTCTCTAGTTCAAATAAATCCGACAACGTTTGATCCCTGGTGGGCTAATCTTCAAAGTAAGTAGCGCCTTTAACCGCAGGAGCGAATCAGCAATAAAAAACATTTGCATGCAAGAAAAATTTATACTTCGGTTAACTATTAATGCTGGGTTAACATTAACGGGCTTCCGAACAACCCGGCCCTGATTGTCGTCCTGATTACAACAAATTAACTTGACATAAGGTCGCGATCCTATCGAAAGCCAGTACATGGTCAGCGGTCAACTTAAAAAAAAAACATGACCTCGATAAGCTCTAAACCAGGGCCCGCGATATGGACACGTGATACTGATCAGCGGATACCTTGTTTTGACAGGTGTCAATTGACTGTAACTCGGATGTCTAATATCAAAGATATATGCTGTAAACCAGGACTGCATGACTTGGTATTAGCTGGGCGCGTGCACCCGCGATGTATGCCGCTTGCCATGCTGACCACGAAAAAAAGAGTTGCATGGTTTTCTATTTCTATCAGGGACGGAGCAGAAGACTCCTGAAATTTGCGTATCTGGATCATCCACCAAAAAGTGACGTCACATCCGGTTTAAATTGTGCCGCGCAGCTCGTTTCACAACGCGAAAAAATGGCGTTTCGATTGGGGAAGATTTTCCTCTATTTGCAAACCATCAGGTTCTTGTCCTTTCTTATTGAGGATAGAAAGATGTTGCAGGCACATTTCTTCGACTTTTTAAGCAAAACGTTCGGCCAAAGAGAACAGTTTAGTATTGTTTTGAAGGAAAATAACGGAGGGCCTTCTGTCATCGAATGGCCGATTTTAAACATTTGCAAAACTTGTGTTGTTCCAACTTTTGGTTCTTATTGTTCGTGATTCGGTGATAACACTAAGTGCAATAGCCTATAATGTTAACAACAACCTGGATGAAGTATTGCTGGCCACAGTTTGCACTGTGTACAACGGGAACATGTTTAACAGAAGCCGTTTTTTTCTAAAAGTGAACACAGTTGAAGCTCTGTATCCACGTGAGTGTGGTGGAAAATCGTACACTCAAGGTTAGTATCCTATTTCCGTATCTCTTGTTGAATACTTTTCTTTCTCTGTAAGAAATAATCTATGTTGAGAGCTTGAGAGTTCATTGTAAATGCGTGCTTTGGGGATATCAGATTTCCCCGAAAAGATCAACAAAGGGGTGAAGCAGTCCAGATGAGACTTTCCTTCAGTCATCCAGTGGTTAATTGTATATTCCTCTGTATTGTCTGAACTGCAATGCCAACCTGGGAATCAACTTCTTTGGGCAGTTCAAAAAGAGGGAATTGGCCTGTTCAGGGTTAGCTCCCAATGGAATAGTATGGTATATCCTTACCTCTTAACTTTACCCCCGCTTTTGACCCCCACTTCTACTGTGACCCGGAGGGGGGTGGAGGTACTCCCTTATATGCACAATATAGGTATGTGTGGCCCCAAAGGGTATGGTTTTTCAGCCATTTTGGTCATAAATAGGGTATCGATTGTGGCCTCTTTGGTCTTAAATAGGGTATGGGTTTTGTACTCTAGTCTTGAATTGGGTAATGTTGTTTGGAAAAAGCTACTTTTTCATCATTATTGACACAACCATAAACAAAAGGCCTTCCAAAAATATGTTTAGGGCAACTGTGTCAGTGGCAACGGTTGCAAATAGGTTGTCAAATTTTTGGTCTGGTCATAAATAGGCTAGGGAAAATAGCAGATTTTGGTGATCAATAGAGTAAGGGTTTTGGGAAGCGGGCCGCACACCCCCACCAAATTTTTCTGGGAGTACTCCCCCACCCCCCCACCCCCCCACTCCCGGTACTGTAAAGTGGTTCATAAATAAATGCTGGACTGAATTCAAATTTTATCTTGTAATAAGCTTTAACCTGTATACTATTATCTATTAATAATAAAATAGAGCACATCTTCTCTCTTTCTATTCAACAATAATTGGACTATGAGGTGAAGAATTCTTTGAGGTGATAGTTTGAGGCTGTATCAACCTTATTATCACCTGATGGGAATCTTGAGCTTGCAATCCAATAATATTGTTAAGTAGAATTGTATGATTTACCATTGTTTCTCTATCAAACTTCATACTTGGGTGCAATCGTACAATCTGAAATTCTCATACTTGTAGGACCTCATAATTAGTTAATTCAACTATTTTGAGATTTTGAAGTCATGTTCTATATCAAATTAACTCAATAAGAGATTCTGTGTGAACACAGGCCACTGCTGGTTGTCTACACAGTTTTTTTTAGTTCTTCCAAAGATCTGTTTACAACACCTGACATCCTCTGTTAATCTGGTGGGGATACAATGTAGCTCTATAGCAACAGGACCTTTGTTCATTATTTGATCAATGTTTAAATGGCTGTCTACCTTCCATCTCAAAGAAAAAATGAAAAATGGCTGTCTAATATGCATGCATCAAATAATTCACAAAGGTCAGTTGGGATTGCTCCATTGTGGGTGGGCTGAAAATTCTAGCTTGGTTTGATCTTAAAGTGATTGTTTGCTATTAATTTCCCCATGCATTCGGCTGAATTTGACCCTGCATGATTATTCAATTATTGATTATTGAATAATCAAATGTGCATATATCCCTCTGTTTAAGTTTCCCTCAATCATTCAATCACAGTGTTTTGGCGAGTTAATTTTCTCTTCTCTGTAAATTGATATTTCTGCTTGAAATTTTAGATCTAGGCATCAAGTGACACTCGTCATGCCAAGGGTTGCCCTGGTTAGCCAAGCCATAGTGTTTAAATAAAGAAAAGTTGTCCTGCCTGCCAGGGTACCAAGGCATGACACGAGCCAAGGCAAGACAACTCACCCACCCCTGTTGTCTTGCAGGCGAGATGGGTACTTGATCCTAATTAACGTAAATGGCTGATTGAATTTTTCAAAGAAATAAGTGAAAAGTTAGCTTGGCCAGGGTAACTCAAGAGAAGGGTTGCTTGGGTACCCAGGACCATATAAATGGGCCCTAAGGGCCATTCTATTTTATTTCCACACTCTCTCTTCCTCTGTTAACAAGAGCTTTAGAAAGGGCTATGAAACTGTTATTTCGGCACTTTTATCTTTTCTGTTAGGTTGTAAATTTTGACTTATTTTGTGAGTGTGGCTTGGAGGGGGGGTGGGGTGGATAGAAAATGGAATATCTCTTGTTAGCTCTGGGCCCAAGTTGTGTGTTGTCTCACTGATTATGCAAACTATACTTCCAAAATCTTTTATTTATGAATAGGTGTTTGAGAGGATCATATTATGTGATGAAATTTGCAGATGTCCTCCATAATATGAGCTTAACAGTTTTGTTACCATGGCAACTACTAGGTTTCAACCTTCTCTGCTTTGAGCTTTTCTGGCCACCTTTGACTTTCTATTTTGATATTTGCCAATGGTGTCTCATCTGCATGATGATCCAGCAAGCATATTAATATGTAAGGTCGAAGTTGTGGCCTCAGGTTAGAGGGGACTGGAAAAGAGTGAGTTGCCATGGGAAAATACAGGCTCTATATAATTTTAATAGCCATAGGTGTGTTTCCAGTAGAACTATAAGCCTACCATCTTGATGTAATATTGGGTTGAGTGTATGACATCATCCGTCACCTCATTTGCATATTTTACACATTTTTAAAATTTTAATATCTTTAGAACTGATGCAGATATTTGCAAAAGGTTAACAGCATTTTTAATCTTTTGTGGAATTCTATGTGATACACTTACAAATTCTGACTCAAGGGGTAAAAGTTTAATGAGAGAAGCACATTAAAGCATTGAGTTGTATTTATGCTGTTGGCAAAATTTTACTGTAAGGCATTGAAGAGAATTTTGGAGGGGAATTTGGTGTGGTTATTGAATTGACAGAGGTTAGTTTTGTTATTGCTGTTGTCATTATCTTCTATATTTTTGAGGCAGAGTGGTTGTTGGCGAAAGCAAAACTGGCAATGTCCTCACTGACCTGTGTTTAGGTGTTTTTAGGTTTTTGTCTCTGACAATGAAGTTCAATTTAAGTAGTTACACTGTCTTTACAATAGAACATATGGATGTTAATAGTATAGTTATTTTACCAAAATTACAGTAATTCTATGGCTCAATTTCTACCTCTGCTTTAATTTGTTTACACCAGTTTATTTTTTAAAACCAATTTAATTTCATCAAAGGGGAAGGGGGAATCTGAGAGCAATAATAAATTAGACCAACAAAATTAATATAAACAAGAAGATCTGTTAGATCTTATAACCGCGCTTTTAAAATTTAACTGTTTTCTTAGTACTACAGTCGCAACGCAGTGCATATTCCAAAGCAATCTTTGATGATTCATTGATTACTGTAGACATCACAGCACTTGATCAACATAAACTCTATTATCGCACCATCAGTCGTAGCCGTTGTGACATCTCCGATGACGTAATAGTCTTAATCTGGAAGTTTCTTCGGGATATGTATGGGCATGAAGATACGAACACTATTACAAACCGCTTTCTTTCTTTAAAGTCACGATTAAATTTAATTGTTTTTTTCCCTTGAGTTAAGGGTTAGCAAAGAAGTCACACGAGTCACATAATTCAAGAATTGCGTTATCTACGGCTATCTTTAGTACGGTGGTTATTTCCCTATCAATGACGTAATCTTTGCACGTTCTGAGCACGTTCTTTGCTTGGCTTCCAAACATTTAATTTTCTTTCCGATCTATGAACTCGCTGCGATGAAACAGTCAAAGGATTTACTTCATTTGCCTAAAACCGCAAGTAATACTCGCAAAATTACAAATAAATTAATGACCGTCGCTTCTGGCGAAACAAGAAGATCTTTTAGATCTTATAACCGCGCTTTTAAAATTTAACTGTTTGCTTAGCACTACCGTCGGAATGTAGTGCACATTTCAAAGCAGTCATTGATGATTCTTTTCTTACTGTAGACATCACATCACTTGATCAACAAACTGTATTATTGCACCATCAGTGGTAGCCGTTGACAAATCTCCGATGACGTAATGGTCCTAATCTAGAACTTTCTTCGGGATATGTATGGTCATGAACGATATGAACCACATGATAATAACACTATTAACAACAGCTTTCTTTCTTTATAGACATGATTAAATTTGATTGGTGTTTTCCACGAGTAAAGGGCTAGCAAAGTAGTCACACAAGTCATGTAATCTAATAATGAAACTCTATCCCGACCGATGTATCGATTTTGGTCACTCCAGTGGCTACAGATTGAAAACGTGACAGAAAATTGGCGTTACTTTCGATTCTCACCAAATTTGGACAGTGGGAAGATCTCATCATTAGCCAATTACAGGCCATTTTTCAGCTCTTTTCGTCACATCCTCCCCCCTCGGGAGAATTTTGTCAAGTTAGCTAATTTAGTATGCAAGCCACCGTAATGGTGGTCGCTGTCGGCGAAATGTTTATTTGCTCAAAATTGGGGCAAAGTCTTTCGGAGATGGAAGTCAGGACATTTGTAAGGATACAGAAAGTAATATGGGACCAGTTGGTGGCTTGTAAGGCTGAATTTATCCAGAAGTAAGCTGTATTTTCGTTTTCGTGCCGAAAGCCATGCGGTGAAATATTATCGGTTTGTTCTGCTGTCTTGTTCTGTTTTTTCTCTTGGTCATTTTTGTAGCACGCCGAGGCCATTCTTTCGTCTAAATGAGTTGAAAAAAGTTCGAAAAAGATGTTCCCATTCAAGTTTAAGCTCTCAGGCGATAATTCTGGAGTTTTTTGGCCGAAACGTCGGCTTTGTTATGTTCGTGTTTTTCGGTTGCTATGGGCGACCGTTGCTCCCTTTGTTAGGTCAAGTCTGGGGAGTGAGGTCACAAAAAAAATTCTAATTAATTCTGGTTTTGTTCGATTTCGCTGAAATTTTAGCACGATAAAGCTGGATTGTTAAGGAATAGATTTACCTTCTGCCGATGTGTGGTAGCTATTAACGCTAAAGTGATATATCGCTTCGATGTCAGGGTTTTGAAGAGATTTTTTTGCAACGTGTAGGTTCGGCGTAATTTTGTAATCTGAGATTTCTGTTGACCCTGAAGAAACAAGGTTTGGCGAGTAAACATTACAGATTGCGTAATTCAAAGTTGGCCGAGTGGAGATCTGCGTCTGGTCTCCGACAAAAAAAAAAAATTAAAAAAAATAATAAACCAAGGGTAGAACATGAACCGCGCTCGGCCCATGGCCGCGCGGTTAATAAATTTGCAATGATTGCTCTAATGGCCTAATGGAGATGAGGTGGACCAAAAGGTCAGAGATCTGATGTTTGAATCTAGGTCTGTCTGTACAAAATAAAAATAAAAAAGATTGTATTGTAATATGGGAGTATTATGGTAAGTTATGTTGGGGGATTGATATGGGATCCTGGCTGTACTGTTGTAGGGTAGGAATAGGGACTGAGGGGGTGGGTGGTGTGGAACCACTCTGAAAGTGAAAACAAACTGGTTTGAAGAATTTACAGCAGAGGTAAAAATTATATATTACATCTTGTTTTTCATAGGTGGTAAATGAGCAAATACCCACAAGAGAAATACAAACAAGAGAAGCACTCTATTTCTCTTCTTAATCAGTGTTCTTCTGAATTCCTCTTGTTAACTAAATTATTTTTTCTGTTGAGATAGCATTTTTACACTGGACTTTTCCTCTGAAACCCTTGCTTACAAAATAATCATTACTAACAAAAGTCATACTTTTTACGATAACTGTAGAAATTGTTGTGCACTCATTAGCTAATTTTTGTCGTCAAAAAGCGGACCTGTAGGCACATAAATTTATAATTTAAGAAGTGTGTCAATGAGCGAGAGCGTACAATTTGGCAATGAATTTGTTATTTAAAAAAAAAAACAAATTGATGTCAGTTTTTCCTGTGTTTTAGGATGAGTGTATGAGTGTACGCTATCACCCCGAGGATCCACAGCGACTGTGACAACGTTATGGCAAAATTCATGATCAATAATGTTCAAGACAGATGCATGAAAAACTGACATCAATTTGTTAAACTGAAAAAGATCCGGTTGTTGGTCTTTTTGTGACTGATGGAAGTCTCTAAAAGTTCTCAGTTGTTGTTTAATTTTAGTGACTGTCATTTATGTTTGTATTTTCTTAGGTGGTTACCTCCTGGCATATACACCCCACACTGGCATACAACTCCTTGATTTAGATGATGCTGAACCTGCTTTTCCTATCTTTAACATACATGTAAGAGTGTCAGTGGACCTGTCCAAGTGTGATTTTTTTTTTACTGATAATGCAAATCATAATAAAGATACAAAGCCACTCAGGTGTGATTTCTTCCTTGACAGTGAAGTGCAACCTAAACAAAAGTTGCATTCTGTAAGAGGTTTACAAAAATTATAAAATATAGGAGTTCCTCTGAAAAATAGTTTGTAGTTTTTTTTCTGTTCATTTTTTTTCGTTGAACATTTATATTTTCCTAATAAGCAGTTGCTTTGCAACACATTTTAAGATGATCAGGGTTCGTACCCTTTTTCAGAAACAAATTTCCAGGACTTTTCCAGGACTCAGATTGATTTTTCCCAGACTCTAAAATTCACATTAACCCTTTCACATTAACTTTAATTCACATTAACCCCAAGATCTTAATGTTAATTCTCCTTACTGTCTACCATACATTTCATAGTTTTTTACTTGAGTTTAACAGATTTCCAGAACTTTCCAGGACCAGTAGCCCTTTTCCAGGACTTTCCAGTCCCAGAAAATGCCGCAATAAAATTCCAGGACTTTCCAGGTTTTCCAGGACCCGTACAAACCCTGGATGATAAATAGCCATAAAAATGACATTTTTATCTCTGAGATCATTTTCAAGATTAAAGAAAGTTATTTTTATTTATATATTTTATTTTGCTTGGGGGAGGGACTTTTTGAGAATTTCCCTAAAAATATCACAAGGTACAAAGGAAGGGGGAAAAATAAAAGTTATGTTTTCATTATCAGATTGAGTCTCTCTATGAAGCTGCAAATTTGGTTATTATTTTATACTGTTGTGGATAACGTTAGGTCCATTTCAATTCAAAATACAAATGGGAACTTACATGGATAATCACATAATCCCTAGGCATTGATTTGTTTTTTAATTGCTTTTCTCCAGAAAACAATTTGAACATCCTTGTTACACTAACAGGGTGGGGGGGGGGGGGGTGGTATTCTACATAGTTTTAAATGGGGAAGCTCCATCTCAAGGTCTAACCCCTTACATGTAATACTGTATCCTTTTTCTAAACCCTTAGAAAGAAGCTTTGAAATATCTTTTTGAACAATATATCAGAATCCCCTCATTCTGGCTCAGGAGAGCAAATGAGGGATTATCAACAACATTTTAGAACCAGAAGAAGGGAAATCCCTAAAAGGAAGATTTCTGTACCCTTTCATACACCTGAATTCAACTTGTCAGAAATCCCTTACCCTTTAATAGTTACATCTGAAGCCTGAAAACTTTTGGGCAGAGCTTCCCCATATATGTCATTACAAGGAGTCCTCCCACATACACAATTCAGGAACTCTTGACAAGTAGTGATGAAGCTGGCTTCAAGACTGGTCTGATCAGGCAGCTTCTTCAGTTTTTGAGTACAAACTTGTTGCTCTCAGTCAACTTCCAGTATGGAACCTTTTCTTTTCTGGTCTGGTCCAAGTTCACAGACACTACTAGCTAGTAATCGCTTTCACAACACTAACACTAACAATGTCACTTGCGGTCTGGTTGTTCAGTTCCACCGCACCATGTTTCATGGTCACTCATCATTGTCAAACATGAGTTCATAATAGCTTGTAACATTCACTAGCCCGGCAGTGTCATTGTTGCTGTCACCTGTTCCCAGACTTCCTTTTATTATGGCTGGGTGTTGGGGCATGATATTTCATTACTGTTTGCAAACAGTTTGTTAAGATCGCACATTGAAAAAGTGATGAATTAAAATAATTGAACTCTATGAGAGAGAATTGTCAAAATTGCTAGGTGCTCTCATTGCCTGAGACTGAAATGTCTTGATGTGAGCTTGTATAGAAAAAGCACATTCAAACTAAGGCAAAATGTTTGAGTAACCTTTCAGAATAAGCTGCAAATATGATAGTTAGGGATTAAAAGATAAGGACCTTGGTCTGCAAACAATGCAAATGAAAGGAATTGAAGAAATGAAAGGTGCATGCATGCTTGACCTCATAGGATCTTGCGGGGGGACGGGGGGGCGGGGTATCGAAACTTTATAGTGTCGCTGACACTCAACACGGTTGAAACGGAAAAATAAATTTGATTATAACTGGAAATAAAAAAAGAAAACACAAGATGCCCAAATTACCGAATCGCCCATAACAATATCTTCTTGTTTATTTTTAAGGGGTTCACGGCCTGCCTATGTTAAAGGAAGCGTTTACCAAGGGAAAAGTTAAGATAACTTGTTCAAGGTTCTTAACCAATCATAACAGAATTTATAACACCAGTTTGAGTCACAAGCAAGAACATGAATTTGCGTTAGTGTCGATCGGCAAGAAGGTCCCGCCGCGTTATGTGTGTGGGTCTATTCTTATAGCAGCTTACAGTGTGATACGATTAACACCTCTACATTACTCTCAAGTGTTTTTCAAGGGTAAATTTGAAAAAAATGGGCTTCTGTTAAATAGGTTCTCCCTCGTCTGGAAAACTGACATTACGCTTTTCTCTTAGTGTAATGCCTACCTAAGAGAATAGGATATTTGAACTGAGCGTAACTTACCTAGAACTCATTATTTCCACGCAAACGATGACTCCTGTGGAATTCAGCGAAGAAGAAATGACGACATTACGTAAAAACACACGCCTTCAAAACAGCGTGGTTTTGAATAAATAATCGTTCTGCTCCTCAAACAAACGATATGACGATGAAGACGACAAAATTTTGTTTATCGTGACCAAATAAAACGTTAGAAATATCCCGCCGATTAAGAAATATTGCCCTTTTACTTACTGAGAGAACGATTATGTCGCATTCTAATTTGATTTTGCCGCTCAGCGCGCTTTTTTACCGGATGTGACGTCACTTTTTGGTGGATGATCCAAACACAAAAAAAGTGCCAGGCGTCGCAGAGGTTTCTCCCCCACCCCTGATTTCTATGCATGCATGTGGTTTCAACAACAACACCACCACCAACAACAAAAACCACTTTATTTTGCATACTACAGAGAATATCATTCAGCAGAAGAATACATTGAACTTAAATAAGCAAAAAAACTACTCAAAATAGTAAAAACATTAACTAAACGAGCTGAGAAGTTACAAGAATTATTACGCTTTAAATCGGTCGTAGGAAAAATATAGAAAAGAAGAGGTAGAAAGAGAAAAAAATATATAGATATAAATATACTGAAAGAAATATAAGTAGTAACAGTACCAGGTTTTGCTCTGCTAAAGGTGACAAATAGTCCTTCAAAAGCCATCGGTCGCACAAATTGTCGTCCAATTTTGCGGGTCTAATAGTTTCGCTTTTTCAGCTGTTATGTACGTCTCGCAGTCTCGATTTTTTCACAATTAAAGCTGCCTCGCAGGCCCGATTTTTTTGCACGTCGCTTAGAAAATCTTGAAGTACCTATTATTTTTTTTATAATAAATGGCGTATTTATGAACAAAGTATCAGAACCTGAACACTCGAGCTTGTATTTAAAACATTTTTATATCCTTGTTACGTTGTATGACCGTAGCTGCGTTCGTTGACGTCACAAAACCTACCATATTTAAGAAAGAACATTTCAGTTCTAAAGTTTGTGCGGCTTATTTTTGTAATTATTCTGAAAAGGACTGTGATATATTTCCCTGCGCTGAACAGCAATGCAAATCACTGCAAATCTTTTACTTCAAGTGCCTTTATTACCCAACGATATCATTCATTTGCCATGTCAATAACCTCTACGTGTGTGGTTTTAGGTGTCAAACATCTTTCATTAAATTTGGTTTCACCAGCGCTAATTTTTGAATTTTCATGCTGATCGAACCTAGATTCTTTATTAAGCGCCGTTATTACGCGACGTTACCATACAATTGCTATGTCAATAAGCTCTACGTGTGTGGTTTTAGGGGAACAAATATTTTTTTATTAAATCTCGTTTTACCAGCACTGATCTTTGAATTAATTTTCCTCTCAGTAAACGGCTAAAAGTAAAAAAAACAAAAACAAAAAAAACTAACAATAACAAACAGACAAAGAAACAAAAAACCATCTCAAAAAACTGACAAGCAAGAAATAAACAACAACAATTTCAATCGAAGTATTCTTAATGTATATGGCCATTTTGCCGTCTTTTGAAACCTCCGCAACCATTTTAATCAGTTGTCACTGCGGTGTAGTGAACGTTGAATGTTGCGTCTGATTGGAAGCATCATAG
>NW_028301536.1:6772500-6790000 GCF_042242905.1 Orbicella faveolata | reverse complement strand
TTCAAAACAGTCACCAGAGACTAAACCGCCACAATTTTACAAAGTCAGTCTCTTGAATTGGTTACCATAGTGATTGTAATCAATGTTGTGATTGGTGGATTTAGTAGAGAGGACTTAAAATGATTGACTCATGTAACTGTCCGATTACACTGTCCGATTACAGCTTTGCAGATTAATTAGAGCAAAATACAGCAGTTTATGCACCAATCACATTTGAGGAAATTGTAATTGTTATGATTAATCGATTAATTGCTTAATCCACTGATGGGTAGACTGAAAAAGGAATTTTTTTTATCACAGAATGCTTAGACGACTGCATCTGCGCAGAAGATGACTATTTAAGGTTATATGTTCAGTGCACAGAGCGTAAAATCACATCTATCATTCAAGTGACGTTAAGTTTAATACCAAATGAAACTGAATTCCTGTAAGTCTGTACAAGTACAATTTGTGCAAGTTCAGTGTTTGTAGGCTTCAATTCGACTTAATTTAAAAGAACATCTAATGGAACACGTGGAGAGATGTCTTCTGCTTGTTTTGGCAATGGCTAAAGACTTTTCAATTGACTGAACTTTTCATGCGAAACTTTCGTTGTTTATTCGGGAATGTAGAAAACCCGTTGCGAAAACAGAGACCCACTATAAAAATCAATAACAGAAAATTCATTTGATGAAAAAGTATTAAACACTCTGAGGTACAGGATGGTGGGGCGGGGAGGGGGGCATACCACCCCTATAAGGGTTTACCGTGCTGTCGTTTCATTTAACACACGAGACACGTCATGATTTTTCTTGTCGATCACTTGATGTATCATGTGACTTTTCTTGCGCTGTTGCACATTTTGCGCGCGAACGTACGAAATAAGACTTCTTACTTCTGAGTCAATTTTTGCGGATATATCGTCCTACTGGTTTTAATCAGTGGAGGTGACTAATGGTGGACACTAGGTACCTAAACTGCGGGGAATATTTGCTAATTAAACAATGATTTTTTTTTTCCTGTTAGGTCCTTTAAGGGAAATGAGCTAAGAAGCATTAGAACACGGGATTTCGATCACAAGGCTCTTGTCGACCTTTATGGACTGTAAGGGAACATAATAGGAATGCATTGCACGGTGCTCGAAAATAACACAACATCACATAACCCTCTGACGTACATGTACCTACAATCACAGCCCCCACAGAAGTACTAGGGGATGGGGGAGGGTTTCTTGGTATTCGTCGCAATAAAACATACTATATATAAATATTAAGATGAAATCCGATAGGAGATCGAGCGATTTCAGTTTTTAGTGGACAAAAAAGGCTTGTAGCAGAATAATCAATTTTAGGTATTTTACAGTCCTGTTTACATTTTCTTAAAGCTAAAGATACATGCACACATAGTCTCCTGAAATAGCTCCAAAACCAATTTCCCATGGGTAATCGAAAGGAATATATTTCAAAGTTCAGAGAAATTTGCAAACACAGATGAAATTTCATCATCAGTTTCATTTCACCAGTACTTTCAAATGTTTCATTCGAAGCTCAAAATTCAATTTCGAGACTGGATGACGTTGGAAATGATATTATTTGCGAAAATATTTAAAACAGTCGCACAGACGTTTGTAATACGATGTGAATAATCTCGATACAAAGTTTTTGTTGACTTGGTATTCGAACATCAATCTGGTGGATTCCTTCTTAACTGCATTGCGTTCGATAGAAAGCTCTGGGATCGCTTCAAGATGACACACTTTTATTGGTCATATCATCTGACAGTACACGACCAGTCAGTACACGTGTGCTGTTGATCTTGTTTACCCTGAGAGTAAGAAATAAAGATTCACTTTAATACGAATATATCAATTTCTTTTTTATTGCTTGATGGAAAAGAATTTTAGCAAATAACAAGATCAATAGTCTTCAAGAACACGCTTTCTGGGGCTTGGAAAATCTAAACGCCATGTGAGTATAAATCAATGTATTAGTATTTTCCTTGCTAAACTTTTTTTTTTGTGGCTAGTAAACTCTTTACCGTCCAATGCTATACACTACAATCTCTAAGACAAAATAGAATACCACTCCAATATATATGTATACGCGAATGTAACATCATAAACCACATTATTATTCGTTAATTTTTTTAGCGATCTATCTTTCAACGAACTTAAAATAATACCCTCGGGTGTATTTGTTGGATGTCCGAAGATATCAAATCTGTAAGCCAAGGCTAATTTTGATTCGAATGATTTTGTAATTTATTGAAAAGTCATTTCTATAAGGTGGCTTTCTTAAATTATAATCAACTTTGATCCTCAAGAAAGCTCAGTGGCGAATTAACTTTTTTTTGCTTTTTTTATATTATTATTATTATACAACAGATTTCTCTTTTCAAACCCAATTACCAATATCGAGGATGGCAGCTTCAAAGATCTTGGAGAACTATTTAACTTGTAAGTAACTATTCACTGGCTTCAGTATTAGAGATATTTTTTCATGTAATACCTTTCATTCCTGAAAGCAAGATCGCACCCAGCTATCACCAATACTTGTTTAATATCCTGAAACTCATGCCATAAACCATCAATTTAGTCTAGGAAGGCAGTTGGCATATTGAGATCGAGAGAACTCAGCGAGTTTACCTAGCCAAGGGTGAGACAAAGCAGAAGTCTCTAAAAAAACATCTGGGAGTGAGTTGCTGCCTAAATATATGTATATAAAAACAAACTGTTAGAGTTACTCTATGATTTTTCGCCCATAACCAGTACATTTATTCAATGACGGTTTTGTTCTACTTACAAGGAACATGACAGACACTGAGCTTGCAACTTTAAGTACGGAGCTAACAAAGGGTTTAAAAGAAATTAGAATCCTGTAAGTAGCCATTATACCCATGTTTGTATACGAAAATAAGTTCTATTTTTTCCTTGATTGCCTTTATACCTTCGCTTTCTTTTTTTCCTTTTATTATAACATTTAGTAAGACCTATAGAATGTGCATCAGTATAGACCGTTAAGCGAATAATGTGAACCTTCAAGTACAGTGAGCTTACTTTCTTTTAGGCTGATACAACAAATTGAATACTTCGGCAAATAAAATTAACACAGTATTTATTTATAGTACTATGACATATCCCTATCCATCCGAACATTGATGACAGGAGAAACCGTTTAACCTTTTACAGTTTGGGGTTAACTGATTCATGGTCAGAACATGAACAGAAACCAATTGTTTGAGATCTATCATAACGCTTTAACTCTTAAAAGTAAGAGTACATATCGAGTTCAAAAAAAAAAAAAAAAAAAAAAAAAACACAGACAAGCAAACCCACACAAATGGAAATTATGAGTGTTAATTTTTATCGAGCCAAAGTATCCTCGACAACACAATGATGCCGATCAAGAGATTATGATCTAGCTTGTGCTGATTGACTAACCGGCAGTACAGAAATTTCATTTACTTTGGCAGATGACAACCTTTTTCATCAATTTAAAGAGAGAGTTTGACCGGAAAAATTTCCTGGTTTCCCCGAATAGTATTTACACATACCTTGTTTTCTTCTGGGAAACACTACAAACTATACATTGAGTTTATCATTGTTTATCCGAACTACCCGTGTCATCTATACGTTACCGAATGCAATCGTAAATGTTCGTACGCTGCAGCGGTATGTCAGGTGAGTTTGGTCGAACCATGCCTCGTATTTTAGCAAAACGCATTTTATAATCAACAAACCCAAGGCCAGATTAAACCAGCCTGATATGCTGCGGAAACATATCAAAAGAGGTATCTACTTTACCTAAATTCGCCCATAAATCTCGCCATGTTGTGCTCGCGATCGCCATGCTGTGCTCAGTGTCGTTATATCGCATGATTCCAAGACAATAAAAAAAAAACGGCTTCTGATTGGGTAGTTTCGAACTCAGGTATGGTATAGGGTAACATAGCAGGACATTACGTGCTGCTCTTTCATTGGTTGGTTTCCAGGTTGGGTTTATATAAAAAGAAAACAAATAGGCAATGATTGATATTGTAGATATTAAAAATTGTAGCATTAAGTAGAATTGTTTTGATTGTTTCACCAGTAGATATGGCAACTGGAAATACATTTAAAGTTTCATTTTCGTTTTATTTATAACAGCTACTAGTCTATCTTATGTTACTTTTTCTTGACATAGAGGAGTCTGTTATAATTTTCCTGTAGTAAAAATTGCAAAAGGTTTCATTTTATGTCTTATAGTATTTTTGCAATATGTTTCAGCGTCTTGGCTGATAATCAAATACAGATGATTGAAGATTACGCCTTTTCTGCAACATCTGAACTTTTTAAGATGTGAGCATATTGTAGATACTAAGAACATGATTAAACGGTGTATAAAGTAACCGAGTGTAATCAATTGCTTGGTTGGTGAAAGTCCTTTCCGATATAGCTGCTGCCAACTGGAAAACGGAACTTTCACTTGCAAATACTGACGTAGACGAAGGTTGCCTGTAGATTAATTATGATATCAAGCGCGCCGCTTTTTCTGGTCACACCTACTACGTAGTTCACTTTTAGTAGACAGAGGTCATCCTACATCCACGTACACGTATGGTTGCGAATGTTACTAAGACGGACGTGTTCGCTCCACTGAAACCAACTGAATAAAGGCACAAATTAACGCCCTAACCAAACTCTTCCGCCAATTCAACAAGCTTATGAAAGAACTGAACATGTTTAAAGGAAGGAAAAAAAAAAAACAAAAAAACGAAAACAAAAACAAAAAAACAAAAACAAAAACAAAAGCAAATCGATTGATGAGCTGGTTGATTAATCGATTGTATGGGATCAACGAAACGTTTTTGACTGCGCTCAATTGATGTAATACCTTAACAAAATGGATCGGAGATGAATTAGACCCTCTTCTCATGCATTGTTGATGAGAACCTCAACTGTTTTCTCTGTGCTTAATTGAATTATATGCAGTTGTAATTTAAATTTGTTTGCTAGGTGCTGGTGTGACTAAGGCTGGCAATCATTTTCTTATTTTCGTATTTATCTGTTGCTCAATTTTTAATTTTACCCTGTGTTGTTTTTACCTTTTGAGCAGGGATCTGAGCAAAAACCAACTCGAAAGAATTTCGAATAAAACCTTCTTTAAACTCAGCAAAATGTTGTGGCTGTAAGTATTTCTCATCTCGGTATAAACGAGAGGGCGAATGGATGAGACGGTACCCTAACATAAACACCCGGTTTGTTTCAAGTTGTGAAGTAGTGTGACATCACATGATGTCATTTAGCCCGTCATCATTGATCTTACGATTTTCTCAGGATAATTGGATGTGGCACGTGTGTGTGTGTTTTTGTTTTATGCGTGCGTTAAGAAAAGTTAGAGCGAAACTAAATTTTCATGGCGTACTTTTTGAGCTTGATTTGACAGAACCAGAGCTAACTGTGTTTTGCAAATGGTATAGAAATGCTCAAATCCTATGGCTCTTAGACGCGCTTGTAAAACTTGCCTGGACTTTCCATTTATCGCTGGTAAAGAGCAATAAAATCAAATCATTCAAACTTTTTTTTTGTTTTTTTTTTTCATGTCAGGTATTTACAAGATAATATGATTCAACACATTGAACCTGGGTCATTTGTTTACTTTTCAAGGTTAATGGAACTGTAAGGAATTAATGCAAAACGATATTTCAGTGTAGTAGTAATGAAGCTTTGTAGAGTACCCAATAACAAATCAATCGTTCTAATCATTTGGCTACAGAAATCTGCAAGATTGCTGCGACCAAATCAACAAAAAATCCAGGGATCAAACTAAGAATATATATAACTATACGAATTCTGCTTTCGCGGTGACCAACATTAACGGGTGCGTGTTTCAGTTACATGTAGGACTCAGATAAAGATGATTTGCTAAGGCGTTTTCTCAGCTTTAACTATCACGTACACAAGGGACTACCTTATCAGATGCATTCCACCATTAGTGTTCTTGCTTTTCTACTACATATAATGTAAGTTCCTAACTCCTTCACCATGAGAAATCATATTTGCAGTAATTTACGGGGCAACCGCTTAACATCTATCGTCAGTGGAACTTTCACTGGTAATCTGAGGCGAGTGTAAGTACCAATAGAATAGAATCGTCGATGTAACAGTGTGGTTGTTGTTTCCATCACCAAGTTTTTTCTTAGTACGCCAAGTTCTGATTACAATTGCAAAACAGACTTGTACCAAACCTCAAAAGTTATACATAAAGGAATGAGCAATAATTTGTTTTCTAAGGCCCGTTCCAAACGTCGCTCTATTCATGCACCGAACAGGTTAGGTTTGGATGGGCAAACAACGTTAAATTCGGCATAAAGCGCTCTCCTCAGGTGCCGAACCTAATGCAAAAATTACTGTAATGTATTTTTGATATGACGGCACTCGTGATTGTCTCAAAACTTGAAGTCGTCGTTAAAAATAAAGGCAACAAACTATCCGTCGCGTTTTTCGAAGCTCGCCTTTATGCCTTCGATTTATGCAAAACGGAAGTGTATAAGAGAGTTTCTTTAGCGCAAATTCATTTTTTGCCGTATGTCCGTGATAACAGGATGTCACTAAAACTGGTAACGGGGAACCGGGAACGGGGAACGGGGAACCAGGAACGGGAGTCTGGGAACGAGTGTACAGCGGTAACCCACGTGAAAATTCAACCTGGCGGACAAAAGGAAAGGAAAGAAAAGGGTACAGTTTGGGGAAATGCGAGGAAGTGTTACGGTTATAAACGTGAGTTTCTACCGGCAGTGCCACCAGATCATGGCCCAGTACGTTCTTGTTAGAGCAGAGTCCGATTGGTACTGGGATAAACAAAGCATGAATCGGTGTTATCCTGTATTATCACAAGCTTCGTCCGCCAATCGGTCAGGCCACAGTCTTTCTTACATAGAATTTCAAGCCTTCATAGTCTACTCATATCTTCTCACTTTGTGCGCGAGCTGTCACATCAATACTTAATAATAGCGACACGCAATATGATATCGAGGACAAGTGACATAACACACAAGCATCATTGAACGTGGGTCGTCCGCTGTCTTCGCATTCGGAAGCTAGAAAGGCGACCTTTCGGAGATCGGCAAGTCAGCTGGCATATCAGGTGAGCAGCAGATAAGTAACCTGTGGCCTGGCCGCTTTGTTAAAGACAAAATGTATGAAGAAACGAGCAAGGAATATTCCACAATAATGCTAATGTTGGTGAAAGATGACCGCGGAAAAGCGACTGCGTGACACTCGGTATGTTTGTAGATGACATACTGTCACGTATCAGACGGAAAACAGTCTTTATTCTCTGTCTGCATTTTGTACCTAGTCTACATTTTGTACCCGGTCTGCAGTCTGCATTTTGTACTGACCGTTTGGGGTAGCATGTGATAATACCGATTCGATTTTCTCCCCGAGCGCTATTTCATCCTTTGTTTATTTCCATACCATATTGGACTCTGAGGCACAGCCAGTAGAAACTAAAGTTTACAACCGTAACACTTCCTCCCATTTCCCCCAATTGTTCCCTTTTCTTTTCCTTTGTCCGCCATGTTCAATTCTTAGGCGGGTTACCGCTGTACACTCGTTCCCAGACTCCCGTTCCCGGTTCCCCGTTCCCCGTTCCCCGTTCCCCGTTCCCCGTTACTAGTTTTAGTAACATCCGTGATAAAAACCAAGCTTATGAGATTTATCATTGACAGGTCTAAATTACCAGGAAAAAAAAAAAAAACCCTTTTTTAATAGAAACAACTTTGCGATTACATTTGCCTTCTCTAAATATTGCTATAACAGCGACATGTTATTAACCACAACTTTTCGATCTGGACAGAATTCTGGAATTCAGAAAGCGTATTTTCTGATCGAAAATTGTTTAGCACGAGCTTCTCGAATTAAGTTCGACGCAAGTACGCCTTCTGAGTCAACTGTCGCTCCAAAGTCGCTCCAAAGTCGAACTAATCAGATTTGGTTCGGCTCATGAGTGGAGCGGCGTTTGGACCGGACGTACCTAATTCCCCCTTTTTTGGTTAGATCACCATTTTGTATGAATTTCTTCACATGTTGCAAACATGGATTCCATTATTACTCCGAATGCCAAAGATTAATCTATTACTAGCAAGAACTATCTGATTAAACCATCCTTAAAAAATCGTAAACGGAACAATTTCCAACATATCTTCAACTATATCAAACACGGCAAGTGATCGTACCATTGTTATTGCAATTAGATTTCTGGATGAAAATCAATTGTCAAAGTTCGAGGATGGTTCTTTCAAAGGAACGACGATCCGTACATTGTAAGTTTGAAAATCAGTGTTAATTTGGTAATTTGCTTTTATGCAGGGGGTAAGTAGCAAATGTATTCCTTGAAATATATCTGTTCCCAAGCCCATTTATTACTGTTTGAAAAGTGCATTGACACTCGTGGTCAGTGAAATAACTCTCTAACGTTATCTCATGCTAAGAAACAATTTCCAGGAAAAAAAACATAATTCAGGTAAGTTTAGTAATGCAGCATAATTACCTGACACATCATCCTCATGTCTTCTCAAAAAATATTACATTCTGAAAGTCAGAGGTCGATCTATTTAAGAGGTCGAGCAAGCATAAAAAAGAAAGCAAACAAACAAAAAGAAAAACAAAACAAAGGCACATCTGCTGTGGTGCGTAATTATATATTTCATTTACATATTTTTTTTTTAGTTAACGCCTATAATTATACTCCACTGTAAATATCTCATCTTCCTTTTTTTTCTTTTTCTTACAGGACAGTGCAGAACAACAACATAAAGAATATCACTCACGTAGTGAAAGATATCAAAACACTCTCTTTCTTGTAATATAATTCTTTTCTTTTCTTCTTTTTTTTTTCCTTCCTTCTTTTTTTAATGATTGGTATACATGTAAGTATTATAAGAATGACGATAAGAGTTAGGAAGATTGTACGGGAATATTCACTATTCTACACTGATAATTTACGCAGTTTGTTGTGGTTGATTATTTTACAAGGACTTCCTATGTGGACTGTGTGCCAAATTTTATCAATATCAATTTTAAATGAGGTAAATTAAAAGAAAAACAAGGCCAAAACAAACAAACAAACAAACAAACAAACAAACAAAACAAAATATCAAAAATACCATCATCACCAAAACAACATTAACAGGCAACATAAAAACAAAGTGGACAAGAAGATATTCCGTTACCAGCCGCGTATTTTGTACATCTATGCACTGATGAAATAGTGTACGATAGACCTTACCTACAACTTTATCAAACTCTACAAAATCAAATCACGTATAAATTGTCTAAGTTACTTCTCTCTTAGCTGTTTTGATGGGAACAATATCAATGGATTGCCAACGAGCGCCGTTTTTGGCTTTTGGCGATTTAGAACCTTGTGAGTTTGCTTACTTTATTTCAACAAATATTTTAAATCGTTACAGCATGTAGTCAATTTATTGCCCGTGTGCCTCGGTTTGACGGGCTAAATAATGTTGGTTGTGCGCGTAAAAGTGATTAAACAAACAAACAAACCTGAATTGCTAGGTAATCGCTCACTGTATGCAACGCCATTGATCGTCAATCAATCGATCGTCGACCAGTCAGTCTTTTGGCAGATTAGTTATATTTCCAGTTATCGATCAGTTTAGTTATCAGGTGTCAGTCTGTCGAATGTTCGGTAGCCTGTTTTGTCATGTGAAATAACTTTTCCCGTCCTGTTTTTTTGTTCTTAAGATGTGGCGACCACAACATGATACCAGCTTTATACAACGATACACTTGCTAAGGCACCTTTTCTACTTAGACTGTATGTGCCAAGTTTAGACGTTTCTTAACTGCGACTTAAGTAGTATAGGTTCATGAGGAACGCTAGGCAATGGGTTTCGTGCGTGGATCTTTTGCGACGATTGCTCATTGTCCAGTTATATCTAGGCGCAAGTTAGAAGATGGAGTCGATTGTAATGATGTAGGGTTGATCGCGTTTGCAAACCTGAAGAGAAGAATGGAGAAGCCCCAGCTGATTTACAGCTGATTTACAGCTGATTACGCATCCATTCGCATGAATATTTACTTTGTACGTGGCTGAAATGTGCGGGTAAATTATTTGCTAAGGACGAGATGGTTTACTTTGATATTTGTTCACTCCTATAAGCATGAAATTACTTATCACTGAACTTTTACACTAAAATTTCCTCAAAAATTGCTATTGTATATTAGCGCTTTGCACAAGCAATTTGAGAGTGAGATACATGCTGGATGTCAGTGTGCCTCAAGATTCTCCTATACAAGGAACATTATCAGTTGCACCATTCTGCTATACAGGAAGTAATCTTGCCCATTCTTTGAATGATTTAAATGGAAAACAACCGATATAGCGTTAAACTTAGTAGTTAAGATAGTTTCATTTTCAACAGGTTCCTTCGAAGCAACCAAATCGCTTTCATTGAAAGCGGAGCTCTGAGCGACTCGTACCTTTTAGTTCAGCTGTAAGTATGTTGAGAATATCACTGGTAACTGCTATGTTACTTTAAGAGGAGGTTTCCTTATTTTAGAAATAATCAATATTAAATTTGATGTCTGCTCGCTTACCCAGTTTAGAGGAACGTTTATACATTAATCATGACACCAAGAGCATCATTTTTGGAGTAATGCCGTGCGTGGGTAAAAAAAATGCCAGCTACCCAAGTACCTGTCTCGATAGATATGATCATCGGGCCTTTGGCAAACGTCTCTATGCACGTGCATCCTGAATGATTTCACTATGGCCACAAATGTATAGCTGAAGTTAGTGATCTGGCTGGGGTTAGACTCCATGAATGTAATGGAGTCGAAACAACAGCTCTTTCCACCGTTACTAATCTTTCGTATTTTTATTATAATAGAATTCAATCTCATGCATGTAGGACAATTTTTGGCAGAAACTTCAAAATTTCCCGCAACTGTCTCACATCCAAGTTGTTGTTGTTGTTGTTGTTGTTGTTTTTAATATGATGCAAATTATAAACATATATAATAACCTTGAAAGGAGCTACTCAGCTACTCCGAATCGACATCAACGTACGCCGGTATCGATTCCAATTAATCGGCTGCCATCTTTGTTAACGGTCAGTTGTTCCTTTGCTTGCCATACTATAAGAAAATGTTATTAGCTTTGATCTATTGGCTATTGGTCTGCTATCTCGTGACGGCGAGTGAATTAATTGGCTAAGCTGTAGCGGCTCCCCTGGCCATTTTGTTTTTTGTTTTTTTCGTTTTTTCTTGTTTTTTTTTTTCGTTATGTGTAATAGTAGGCCGAAGCTTAATAAAAAAAAATGTTCGCTGCTTGTCTGTAGGGATCTGTCAGATAATAAGCTTACAACAATAAGCGTTGAATTTTTAAGCCATATACAGGAGCTTGTATATCTGTAAGTAGAAGCTTAGTGTATTTTAAGGTGTTGTACAAAATGTTGCATTTCTTTTATACCGGGAGGAGTGAGGTAATATGTATCTCGCACGTGCATAGCTTCAACTAAAACACTTTTCCAGAAAACAAATTACGGCATTTTGAAAGGAAGCCACATCAGCCTTAGCTTGTTTTAATGCGAGTCCTCCATTTCGGTCTTTTTGGAACTTAAAAATGCTGGTGTTTCATAAGAGAAGAAAAAAAGCACATTAAGTCTCAAGAGTTCATCAGCTGCGTAGACGCCAGGACAATTCAAATCAAAGCGCTTGACCCTGCATTCACTTCCTAATTCGCAGGGTGATATTAGATGGAAAGCCTCTCTATTTTGCTAACTTTCATCTACCCTTGAACGAGACAACTTCCCAGATCGCCCAACTTAAATGGATTAAATCTTTGTTTTTTGATGAATAATCTTTTTTTTTTTTCATGAGGTCATGTTAGCTGTCGTTGGGACCCTGGGGTACCGTACACAGTGTAACGAATCGGGAGAGATGACTGACTCACGTTCAAACCTTTTTTACCACTTGTATTCCTGATGTTTTCTTCCACTTCGATACAATTTTCACTGATCTTTGGTTCCGTGAAATGATCTCCTTTGCCATCGGATCGAGTTCTAATTGCTTCATAGTTGGGGATTAACAATCATGGGGTATTTTTTCTAATATATTTAATTTCAATTGTTTGTAACAGGAACTTAAGAAAAAATTCCTTCTCTGAAATTGCAAATGGAACTTTTGCGAGTTCTCCTAAACTGCAAATTCTGTGAGTTGCAGTGATTATATACAATTAATCTCCCCGGAGAGGCATACACATCCATTTCTCTGCTCGTTGACTACGTTATAAATGAAAGAGGTGTCCTAAAGTGGAATGCCGATTGAAAGGGTCTTCTTGCTAAGATTGCTAAGTTCCGTGCTTCTAAAATTCACCTTTTCGGTGTTAGATTTCACGTGTAGTGTCACGTGGCTTATGATGTAAACAAACCGGGAAAGTTCGGACATTCTAGTCAACCACACGAGTTCGACAAGTAGTATTCTAACAGAATGGTCACGACTAAAAGATGTGCTTTTGTTACATGTAGAAACGATTCCCGATACCCTGAATCGTGGAAAAGAAACCCAAATGGCGATCCAGTGAAGTTCTTCCATTTTCCTGGCGCAGTTAGACAAAACGAGAGAAGATAAAAAGTGGCTAAAAGCATGTCACAGCGGTGACTCGTTCGTGTGCACGAAAGACAGTTACATCTGTAGTCTACATTTTGTCGGTGGAAATGGTCTAACAAAAGAGGATCCTGATCCTATATCTGCCGTTGCCAGTAAAGAAAGGGTGCGTTTATCAATATGTGCTTTTATAACACATTTTGTCGTTTAAATTGATATTTTATACCGTGCCTAGGTGTCGTGGCTAAATCGTAAACGAACGGCATCTTGTGAACGGGAGGCAGACAAAGCGAGAAGCAAGAAATTTATCTTGAACGATCAGTGGCTAAAACCCAACTGACGCTTAATCGCCTTGCTGGCAAATCTAAAGAAGAACATTCCGCCGCCATGACTCTTTTAGATCTCAGCTCAGAGCCAGTGGCGAGTTCAGGAGAGCCCGATGAGGAAAGCATCCAGAAATCTGAGAAATTCGAACCGGAAGAGCGAACCGACGAGTTTCCTGAACCGATCGAGTCTCAAATCAACAGAAAGACTGATGAAAAAGTACATGGCGGCCGCAATGTGCTTGCATCCCCCATCTCTACCACCTTTACACTTGCATCGTGCCTGAAGACGCTGCCTTGGTTTGTACCTCTACCCTCGAGAATAAACCAGAGATCGTAGTGCTCCTCTCCTTCATGACCACCCCGTCCTTCATCCGTTTTGATTTTCATGAAACTTCAAAGGTCGCACTTTGGCTACATATACATGAACACCCTCTTGATTCAACTGAGCAGGTAGTAAAGATTCCACGTAACCATCGGCGAATAAGCGATAATCTTCAAATGACTTGTAAGCGGCGAGTCCCTGCTTGTCGTAATCGGTTGAGTGGTAAATCAAATAATTAAAAATGTCGTACAACCCAAACGGTGGCGACGAGTTGAAGTTGTTCAAGGTCTTCAGGGAAAATGGCTTGGGAATTAGCATGTCATGAATTATTTATTCGTCAGCATCAGTGGTTTGATCTTTTTCGAAGTTTGGATCATCACTGGCACAACCATTCTTTCGACTGCGGAAGCGATTTCCACGAGCGAAGTTTTCAATTGTTCGCTTACTGAAACTCCACGTTCCTGCAAATATCTTTTAAGTTCTGCCACATTCATGGCGTTGAAGTCGCTATTATTTTTTTTTTTCTGCCATTTTGAAGGTGAAACTATTCTAAGTTCAAAGACTTGAAGCAGGGAGAAATATATATTAGTAGTGACAGGACGTTGGCGAAGTTGAAAACTTCGTACACGTGTAATGCGTGCTTGACTAGAATGTCCGAACTTTCCCAGTTTGTTTACATCATAAGTCACGTGAAACTACACGTGAAATTTAACACCGAAAAGGTGAATTGCTTTCCTGCTTGCACGCTTAGTTAATTGGTCGCACAACAACTTATTTGCCCCGGTGCTTTTAAATCTTTCTATCATTCGATTACTTGATTGTATGCATTAAATAAGATGTCATTCTTATTTTGAATACAGAGATTTATCGGAAAACCAAATGGCTCTTGTTACCGAGTATGCATTTCAGAATATGGACACGCTGGTCTTCCTGTACGTCAAAATTTCACCACACTTATTGTTTGCTCTTGTTTACTGAGCGATTAAATCTTCCTAAAATATTTAACACTATTTGAAAGTTCCGACAAAGCACTGTCACTAAGCTTTTATTTCAAAAAATAGATAGATGCACATGATAAATCCACCAGTTTGGTTTATACTTAACCGAACCGAAATGGTATCTAGATAAGCATGTGTACGTCAGCTTGTCCCATGGAAATCCAGACGTAACTACATGATCAACGTGTAAAGGACACACTAGCGACTGCGTAGCGACAGAAGTCTGAAAATTTAATTCGATCAGAGAAATGAATTGACATGATATTCAGCTTAATCATAAAATCATAAAAAGAAATAACAATCAAAACCGAGAACTCAGCTTCTCTGCACTCACTAAATACTTTACATCTACCTGTGGGACCAGTGTACGAGACATTTTGTGTTTAATATACGAACATTATATTGAGAGTAAATAACGATCACGGGACCTAGATTAGACCATAATGGAAGGCTTTATCTTACATCCACAGAAGTTTGTCTGGAAATCCAGTGACGACCATCAGTAAGAGAGCATTTGACTCGTTACATAACTTGGAATATCTGTAAGTCAGCTCGTAAAACGAATCTGAGCTTTTTGCTAAAAAAGATCGTAATAATCGACACAAACACACAAAAAATTGGGACTTGGGGATTAACGTCCCTGCGCTGATTTCGAACTCTTCAAGCTTAAACTGCTTTGAAGCTATAGGAATTGAATAGAATTTATTTCTCTCAGCTCAAAATTATCCGGGACTATCCTAAATATGGGGGTCATGTGACCTGATATTTCCATGGTGACCAGTTTTTTAAAGAGCATTTTGTTGAAATTCGGTAATCGATGGGCTTAGGTATAAGGTTACCCAAAATCATGCAGGAGCCATATAGCATAGACGATCGAAAATGACTTTCTTTCTTTCTAGGTTGTTTATTGGAACTAAGATGGAAATTATCCAGCCACCAG
Source organism: Orbicella faveolata (assembly GCF_042242905.1). Lineage (NCBI taxonomy): Eukaryota > Metazoa > Cnidaria > Anthozoa > Scleractinia > Merulinidae > Orbicella > Orbicella faveolata. The sequence continues at coordinate 6,774,826 of NW_028301536.1, read as the reverse complement.
CAATAATAACGCAGCGACATAGCACATTCTCCATTTACTTGTAAGCTTTTTCATTATTCCACCAGAGACACGTTGAACTTTTTCGGACACGTACGTTGAAAATAACATTCAAATGAACTGGCTTAAGGTTGCTCCAGACCTTCGCGGGGCTACTTTTTCCAAATTTTCTTTTTTCCAACCAAGTTAAAGTTCATTATTCAAGGTAACATTTTCAAAAAAATGAAAATAAAATATTAAACCGCGCGCGAGTTACTGTGAAAAAGAGGTTTTTTAATAAAAGTTAATAAACCGTCAAGGTGTCATAATCCCCAAAAGGCATGGACTCCTCAGCGACCGTTTCGCGGCAAACGGCTTAATCCAGGGATCCTATATTAGGCTTTGGTAGATTGTGCTCGAAAAAAAAAGCTTATTATGCTTTTAGCAGTGCTCATATTTTTTAGAAATTATGCCAAAATTATGCTACTTTCTGAAAATTATGCTCTCTGTCACCGAAGTTATGCTACTTGGATTTTAAGGAAAATAAAGATCGCCAGTAGCTTAACTCTATCAATTTTGACTTTAATGAACATTCAGACAGTCCACCTTCCAGTCTTACAGTCTTACACCCATTGCAAAACAGTTTTCCACCTCGAAGACACAAATTTTCCTCTGGAAATTCTTCGATTCGATCACGAAGACTCATGTTCTTTGGATCTGAGTTACCTCTTTCCTTGTACTTTCCAGTATTACTTTTAGGAACACGTTCTCTAGAGATTGAAGCTCTCGGTACGGCACTGGGAGTGCTGGAAGTGCTGGGAGTGGAATCAGTGGATGTACTCGAGGACGACGCCATCTTTGATCTAAGGCCTGAGGGGCCGAGCCGCCGAGCCATAAGCGTGGTAGCCTGAGGAGAGTCTCAGCCTCTCAGATATGTACGGGGTGACCTAGCTAGAGTCTTCCAGACCTCGATATTTTCCAATAACAATACAGAAGTAAAGTACAAACTGAATTATTCTAGAACTATGATGGGTTTTTTTTTGTTTTCAAGGCATAAAAGCTCGGATTATGCTAGCAGTGCTAAACTGAAATAAAAGCTTTAAATTATGCTCGTTTTTCTAAATTATGCTAAAAATTATGCTAGCACAATCTACCAAAGCCTATCCTATATCAAATACTCTCAATTTGAGATTTCAAGAGTGCCTTTTTGTAATCACGCTTCTGCAATTGCCCCTCAGTTTCTTTTTCTTTTGTTGCACATCGCTTTTCTCCGTTTGTTGACCACCGGCCTAAAACGTATGCGCCTAAAACGTGACCGTAACACTATCGCTTACCGCGAAGCTCAACGTTCCTTACTGTGAACGCTAGGGGTTCTGTTATTTCATGGGCTGGCGGCATTTTGAGTTGACATATCCCACTGAGGAGGCGTGACATGATGTTTATAAATCTTTAGAAGGGGAAAACTTGCCCTCGTTTTTCGAGAGAATCCCTCCTCTTTAAATGAATTAGTAGGGTATGTAGAATCGACGGTTTTTCTTGAAATTTGGCCAGAACATTTACTGATAGATACGGAACAAAAAGTGTCGGCGAATTCTTTTATTTTAAATACTTTTCTCGTGGCAGTCTTTAACGCAGCACGTTACACGAATTTTTCGATAGTAGAACTTGACAGATCTATAAAAAGATAACTAATAGAAATGAAAGAAAATGCTGACACGCTTTGAGAGATTGATGCTTTGTGATTAACACTGCACAGTTATTTTGCATCACCGATCGCATTTGATACGCGATTAATTCGCCGGAATTTCAGTCGGTCGTTTTGGCGTTAACGGCTTCTGCCGCCTTAGAAAAGCGGTCGGCAAAAAAAGAATATAATTTTATTGAATTCTACATTTTATGACCTTTCTATTGATATATAGTTTGTGGGGGTTTCCTTAAAACCAGCTCGCGTACCATTTTTTTTTTTCTGGAGGACTCCCCCGAAGGTTTGAAGTAACCTTAACAAGAAAACTTGAGTATACCCATTGGACTGGGTGTAATTTAACTAATACGACTTAATTACGTGACCCAAATTTTCAAAATATGACTCCTTTTGTGATAAACTTGGGAAATCTTTCCATCTTTCCAAAGCATGCTCAAAAACGTCACGAATGGCACAAAAGGTGGATGTTAGGTTTTCTATGTTAAAAAAATGTACTGTCAGTGTAATTAAAATCTAATCCCGGTACAGGAAAGAAACAATTTCAGAGCACAGCATCTTGGTCAGGATAGACAGAGGCACACATTTGTGGTGTAATGCAGACCTTTTGATCTGGAGACAAGTGGACTGAAGTCAACCAGGGGTCACCTA
>NW_028301536.1:6700000-6767500 GCF_042242905.1 Orbicella faveolata | reverse complement strand
GATTTGCGTTGACACGAAACAGGAAAGCTGCCAAAGTTTTCTACGATCCGACTATTCAGTGGAATGTTACACCAGCACCTACAAGAAATACGTGATGGTACCTTACCTGATGACAGCCTTTGTAACTGGATTCCCTGTCTTGACTCTGTTCTTGCTCTGGAAATACCAGCACAATGCCAAAACGGGCGGAACCAACATTGACAAAGAGGCGTCCAATGAGATTTCCGCTGGATTAAGCTTCTTGTACGAAAACTATTCTGATAATTGCTGGTTTTGGGAAGTACTAGAGTTATTAAGAAAAGTAACTTTAACTTCCGTCTTGATTTTGATTGGAGGGGAAAGTCGCACCAACTTGGGCACAGCTGCCATTATCTCAGGTCTTTATGCTGTATTGTTTGCCTATTACCAACCAATCAGCGATCGTTTCGAACATTGGCTTCAGCTAATTTCACTTATGGCCACATGCGCGAACATGAACGTTGGAATATTGCTGATGATTCCAGATCAGGAGATATCATCGGGCATCGGAACACAAGGGGACTCTACCGCCATAACTACTTTGTTGTTGATAGTAAACACACTTGTTACGGGAATGATAGTGGGTAAGGTGATACTGCAAATTCCGAGTTTTAGCATTTCTGAAACACCTGTGAGTATATCATTACGTTGGTTTCTTCAAATCATGTCACAGTCTTGTGACGCATTTTTGACTAATCGTGAACGAGATGACGGTGTTTGAATAGTTGTTTCGTACTTTAATTGTCTCTCTTTCTTTTTCCCCAACTTCCCACCCCCCCTCCCCCCTTCCAAGAAAACAAAAAGAACAACAACAAGAACAACAAAAAACAAACAGACAAAAAACGCTAGGAGGAACCCTACGGAAAATTATAAAAGGTTTTTGGTTTTCTCTTACTAAGAAGTAGTTTTCATATTTCTTTAATATATATATTGTCCATATGTTCTCATATGTTTTTCATATTTTACTTTAGTTAGGTACAGTGTGTCATTTTGCTCAGTGGTTCAAAAGGTGCGACAGCAGCCGCGATGCAGCTTTGAATGCTGTTTGCTAGTGACACTGATGATTAATGGAGCTAGTGCAGAATTCAGTGGACTGGAGCATGGAGAGGCTTTCAGCCGACAAATACAAAACGAGACATTTGAAGCACCGGGAGTGAAATGTTCTCTCGATGAAATGGGTCTGATGGATGTTGATATCCATGAAGCTGAAAAAAGGAAGTAAGACGGCCATGGGACTGAAAAGTGATTGAAATACCGCAACGTACAAGTAACAAAATGAAAAAAATAAATAAATAAAAACGTAAAAACAGGCTGAAAGGCTATAGAAGTTAAAGTTATTGCAAAATGAAAGCGACCTAAAGCCTACATGTAAAAGAAATGTCACATCATTAATTAAATATAACACTCCCTCAAATTTAAATGAAAGCGTATCAACCTAAAGCCTACATGTAAAAAAAAACCAGTCACGTCATTGATTAAATATAACACTCCCTCAAATTTTAATAAAAAGGCATAGATGTTGGAGAGAGCAAAATATTGTAGTTGAAACTCGTTGTACGTGTTTCTGCTAACATTTAGTGATAATCAGAAAATTGGAAGCTTACTTCGCCCTCCCCTATTGTTAATTAGTGTCATTTATCAACTTTTTAGCTTTATCTTTATCTTTATTGGTAGTTTGTCCAAGAAGTCTTTTCTGCAGTCGCAAACAAGATAGAATACGCGATTTATAATAAACTGTATTATCGTTTGTCTCACGATGTAGTCACTTGAGATGTAGATCGCGACGTTTCGACTGCTTACTGCTAGTCTTCTTCAGGCGATAAGGTCGCCTGATTGCACGGTAACATTTATATCACAAAGCTCGGCTGTGATTGGTCCATTTCGATCCTCCCATTGTTCCATTGTTCCGGCGAGTAGCTGTTCCCTCAGTGGTCCGCTGTTGTACCGTTCTCCTGTTGTTGTGATTTTTGATCGTGGGCATCCATGCTTAAGGAATTTCAATCCCACGAGCCCTGTTGATGTTATTAGGGTGAAGTCTTATGTGAATAGCTTCCGTGACCCTACGTGTGTACCAGTGAGGATCTCGATCAATAAACTTGACCTCATTCCAGATAGGATAGTAGCCGGTCTCGTGGGTATGTTCAGAAACGGCGAAGTACTGGGTACGGGCGAGTCGTATATCCTTGTCGTGTTCTTTGATCCTCTCCTGCATAGATCTCCCTGTTTCCCCGATGCAGACTTTGCCGCACTCACAGGGAATCCTGTAGACAACACCATCTTGTTTAGCCGGGTTGACGGTGTCCTTTGGTCGCACTAAGTGTGACCAAAGTGTCGTGTCGGACTTAAAGACAGTGCGAATGCCCTGTTGTTCTAGGCAGCGGCGGAGAGACTCGGAAACTCCTTGGACATAAGGTAAAACGGCGGTAGATTTAAATTCCGCGACGGGCTCTCTTCTTGGGGTTGTTCGTGCCTTTGTGATCTTCTGTACAAAAGAGGAGGCATATCCGTTAGAAACAAGTACAGATGACAGATGTTTCTTCTCTCCAGCGATTACTGATGGTTTGGTGACGAGACGTTTGGCCCGGTCGTACAGACACTTCACAATACCGCGCTTTCCTGATTGAGGGTGGTGTGAATCATACGCTAGGTACTGATCAGTATGTGCTGGCTTCCTGTAGACATTGGTGGTAAGGCGGCCATCACGCGATTTATTATACAATTAGAAAATAAGAAATAGTTATAGGCTAGTTTTAAATCACTTGATCCTCGGACGTAGAAAGAGGTGGTGGTGTAGGGCTGTAGGGTGGATGCCACGTCCAGAAATTATTTTCAAAATGTTGAAAAGATGATTGACTTTATGATGCTGAAATTTTAAGCTTACGTTTAAGTTTATAAGTACCCTGTATTTCATATTCGCAAGACTGAGTGTCTGGCTTGTGTAAAAGTTTTGAATTCAAAGCTAATTGCATTACCTTTTGCCATATTCCAACACATTCTAATCTTCTGAGGCTCATCCAGAACCTGTATCCAGTAAAGGATAGATCGTGTGACTACCACTATCGCTTTCCGTGATTCTAGCGATCATTACTCAAATGGTGTGGGGGCCAATCTTTCCCTTACGTCCTTTTAAGGTATACAATTAAAAGCGTGGCCATGAGAAAACCAAGCAGGAGGTGATGCAGCTCAAATCAACGATTTAGTTTGGGTATGGAAAAAATAGTTGGTCGAAATATTTTATTCCGTCGAAATGAGGGTGTTCCCCTGCAAAAATGCCCATTTGACACCTATTTATGCATATTTAATTACCTTAAGTGTTTCTACAACAAGAAAGCTATATTAAAGTAAAATCCAAAATCCTTGAAAGATAAGTGATTCCTGCCGCCGAATTTTTACTCGTAATTGATAGAGAAAAGCTATATATCTTGTGCCGATTTCTAATAAGCTCGATTATTGACCTGTTTGTTTTAGTGAATGTGTCGTAAAGTCACGTGTAAATAGTACGTCAGCACAGAAAAAAAAAAATGAGTGAGAGTTCCCAAAGATCTTATGGCTTTTTGGAAAACTTTGGTGATGGCTCTAAATATTCACGTGAGATTGATTTGCACAATTATTCCATGAGAACACATGAGATAGGAAATGATAAATAGCCATGCAACGGGGCCCGTATGATAAGCTGTAATCTATCTTATATCCAACAAACGCGAAAAGAATGATTTCATCAGTAGATCCTGAACGCTTGTATACCTATTATAGCTAAATTTACTGGATTCTGTTTCAATTTTAGAGAACAACCGTTAGATGCGACAAAACCAGCAAGTGAAAAATCACATGACATGCGCGCCGTTTGTAATTAACTTAGTTGAATAAAATATCTTAAAAGGAAGCAAGCGAGTCTGTTGAACGAAAATGTAGACCTCAAGGAACATCTACCAAATGAAGGAAATGTAACCTTGGTCGGAAATTTTGAAAAGTTTTCAAGCTTAAGCCATCGAGAAGACTAATTATTTTGTACTTGCATACTGCACTTTTAAAAATACCGCTGAAAACTTTGGTCGCCATGTGACACGGCAGACGTTGTGCCAAAATTATTCTCAGCGAGATCTCTTTCAGCACTCCCTCGCTACGCCACTGCTGTGGCATTTCGACTGGAATGTGGATAACTGATTTCAGGCCAGTTTCGTTTTCTTTCTCAAGGGTTTCTACTTGCAGACTCCGACTGGGTTTGTTCAACATTTTTCCAAGTGTGGCGCATTTTCCGAGGGTGCTGCATTTTTTCAAGTGTGCCAAATTTTTCCACACTTAGAAAAATGTGGAACAGTTAATAAAATGTGCCTCATCTGGAAAATTGCGGGATACTTGGAAATATTCGCCAGACTTGGAAAAATGCGCCACACTTAGAAAAATGGGCCATACTTGGAAAAATGGGCCACACTTGAAAAAATGCGCCATACTTGCAAAACTGCGCCACCGTTGGAAAAATGCGCCACACTTGGAAAAATTTGCCACACTTGGAAAAATGTGCCACACTTGGAAAAATGCGCCACACTTGGAAAAATGCGCCACACTTGAAAAAGTGCGCCACACTTGGAAAAATGCAGCACACTTGCAAAAATGCGGCACACTTAAAACACATGGGGTACAGTTAGTAAAATGCGACTCATTTGGAAAATTTCGGCACACTTTAAAAATGCGGCATACTAAGATAAATGCGCCACACTTAAAACTGAAATGCGGCTAACTTGAAAAAATGCGGCACACTTAGAAAAATGCGGTACACTTAGAAAAATGCGCCAAACTTGGAAAAATGCGGCACACTTAGAAAAATGCGCCAAACTTGGAAATGTGTTGCACACTTGGAAAAATGCGGCACACTTGTAAAATTGCGGCACACTTGGGAAAAATGCACCACACTTGGAAAAATGTGTCATACTTGAAAAAATTCGGCACACTTGGATAAATACGACACATTTGAAAAAAATGTGGCACACTTAGAAAAATTCTTCTCCATTATTATCTGCTTTTAACATGCATCTACCTGTCTTTGCCAAGAGGAATGCAATACCGCGTCTAATAAGACAATTAACAGCAAAGAGTTAATTTTAGATTCAAAAGACATCACCCTCCTCCCAACCCCCCTCACCCCCTGAAAAAATCGGTAAAGAGATAAACAATAACATAAGCTATCGAGCTAACAGAATACATGCATTGAAACCTTTATTAAGTCAGCAGTTTGTAATTGAAAAACGTATTCACAGATTATTTAAGAGGTGACTAGACATCAGTTTAGCCAGCTACTTTTTCGTGTTGTTAACGTCTTGACTCCTTTCCTTTTTCCATGCAGCTTTGTTAGTGCACTCTTCTTGGCACCTAGTCATTGTTAAAAGTAAGATACTAAATAACAAAGAAGGATTGTAAAGCTGTTGCAGCAGAGGGTGCCCTATTGAGGGTCCCCCACTGATGAGGTCAAGGCTTTTGCGGCTAACGATTACTTTATTTTCCTTAAGGTTAACGAAACTTTGAAATTAATCACTGCTGTTGTTAAAAGTTAGAAATTAACTTCCATTGTTTAAAATGTTTCCTTTTGCAAAACATAGGTCTTAAGACCATTCCGAGACGGAAAAAGAAATTAACTTAAGAATTTTAGCCTAATGTAACTTTCAAGTCATGAGACAAAACATAGAAAAAACAGTCTTGACAAGAGATCTTGAGGAGTTCACCTTCATGGCTAAAATTGTTTTACGGTTAAGAATTTTACGGCTAATGGCTAAAATTTTCCAACTTTTAGGCCTAACGGATAAATGTTTTGTCCGTTTTAAGGCTAACGGTTAATCCCACTGAGACCCTACTATTGCAATTCGGTTATTGCAGATCTTCTGAATTATTGCTTTGTAATTAATGAGACTCCAGCTGGCTGCATAATAGATCTATTAGATCTTAATTATCGGTTTTCGACGCCATCTTGACGGGTGGGCAAAGACTACAGACAAATGTATCAAAAATTAGAAAAATTAACTGAGCGTCTTCTGGCCAAGCTACATCCTTCAAACTTGGTAAATGCAATCTTCTACCTAGTATTTTAACGTTGCGATTCACAAATTGTGTAAAATTCGATTTTGCAAAAAGTTATTTGCCATCGAATTCCCATACAAACACTGTAATTTCTGACCGCTTCGCCTACCTGTCAAGATGACGTCGAAAACCGCGATAAGGTCTATTGAAAGGATCTCAAACAGTGAGATTTCCGTTTCCCCCTCAGTTTGGGTTGTTATTATACTCGTTCCCGCCTACTTGGCGCGTTACAGTTATAGGTATCACAGCAGATCGCCGAGCATGTAGTAAGGCTGGCACCAAGAGCTTCAACGGGTTCTCTGAACCTCCCACAAACCACGTCATTGTCGCAATCGTGGGTCGACTTAGTGCACTTCTTTATCTCTACTGTGACGGAGGGGTCTACTGTGAAGGTGGCAGTCCCGCATATGTCTTCCCCTGGGTCGTTACATTGCACCACTCCATGGTCAACAACGACCTTCCCGTCTTCAACTGGTCTGCGATAGCAGTTGATGCTGCACACCGGTGGAATGACAGCGAGAAAGCCACAAAGAAGACATATCGCCTGCAAAGCAGACAAGGCAAAACAAAATATGAGAGGAAGAATGAAAGACCATAAGTAAACGTGAATGATCCTGTCATGAGAATCTGCCAGTGCCGCATTCGAATGAGTGAATGCATTCGAATGAGTGAATGAGTGAATAATTATCAGTGAATGAGAGCTAATGAGTGAGGGAGAAAAAACTGAACACGCTCCCGGTGTGAGAATTACTGTCAAATAGAGCCGGACAATACGATTCTTTCTTACCACAATCAAAGAAAACTTCAGAACCATCGCAACACTTTAGTCTCCTGACAAACACTGAAAATAAAGTTACCAATGTGTTATCAGTAAATATGGAAGCAAAACATGCTACGCAAAGGCATGATTATCATCATTTTATATATTTTTATCTATATCATTTTTACAATGCTATTTTAATTCCCGTTTTCAGAGGGAGGAGAGAACAACAACAGTAACAACAACAACAGATACTTTATTCTACTAATTTAGAAAATACTCTTTTCGGTTGGCAGCCGACAATAAACAAAGTTATCGGACGTGAGTTAATATTGAACCTTAACAAGCGATCTACACTCTTTGTGAGAAGAACAGTCAGCTAATTAATAAGCAAAAAGTAATTAGAAAGTCCATTAAAGTGCACATCAACATTAATAAATAATGATTATATGACATGTTACACCTGTATGGTTTAGATAAATTTGTGTAGCGAACACTCATTGATGGTAAATATTTGAAGCCATTATTTATCTCATGTTAATGCTCCCAACCCATGAAATCCACAAAAGACAACAAGTTCAATGGGAGAAAAGGGGTAAGGGATGAGGTGCTCGAGTTGCCAATAGTAATCATGCAGGGTATCACAGGTCAGTTGGTTGACAACGAGAGGTTGTAATCCTCTTCGTCCTTTCAGGAGGCCCTACAACATAATCAACCTGGTTCCCAAGAAACTGGGGTCCTGATCTCCAGGACCCTTGGGAACAAAAGAACCACATGCCCTGGTTCCCAAGAACCGGGGTCCTAATTTCTAGGACCCTTGGGAACAAACAGAACCACATGCCCTGGTTCCCAGGGAACTGGGGTCCTAATCCTCAGGCTCCCTGGAAACAATCAACAACAACCAACAACAGTAACACTGGGGTCCCACTCTACCGGGAAAGCTGACCCAGTGAGGCTATGGGGCAAAAGGGCGAATTGTACGGAGTACCTCATCCCTTCCCGTGGTTTATTTACTTTTAGAAAATCAACACTTAGGCATAATGGTCTTAGGAAAATCAGTAAACGAATGAAATAATGCTTCAGTTAACCAATGCCAGGTTGACGCTAAGGATAACAATGCTATTATAACAATGTGTCAAGATGTTTCATAAGTCCAACAGCTCTTAGCCTGAGATAGCATACAAAATGTTAACAAGTACAAAAATGTCTCAATAAGCAGGTATGTTGCTTAAGTCCAACAGCTCTAAGCTTGAGTTAAAGTACAAAATAGTAACAATGATAACAATGTCTATATAAGCAGACATGTTGCTTAGAGTTTGAAACTAAGAACAACCCTCTACATAGCAGTACTACTGTGTGGAGAATTACTGTTTCGGTTACAGTATTCCGTGATGTCAGCTAGTAGTATCCTTAAAGAGAACTAAAGAGGGCTGGGTTGGTGGGAATTGCTTGTGACAACCCTTTCGGGAGATCACAGAATTTGTAGTAAAACTATTGATGTGTAGATTAAACCGCTTGGTCTTGATTGACATAATGGAAAAGTGGCAGTGTGATTGGCCAGTATAGAATAGCATGTCATACGGGTAAAAAGGAGAATTTGACCCATGAATGTAACGCAAGGGTTATTCTTGGGGCATATTGCGTGACGGATCTATATACTTGTTACTTCTCTGATCTTCCTTCATGGTTGTCACATTAATTTAAATTTATATTAAATATAAATTGGCTTTAATGATTCACAGCAAGGATGGGTCAAAATGCCTCGGACTGCAAGGAAAAATTACCAAATTCCAATATCACCATGCCTGTTCAGATAAAGCACCTAAGCAATAAAGTTAGAGATTAATGATTTTTAGTGATTTTCCTCCAAGTAACATTGTCAAACTTGAAAACGTCGGCCCGACGTTTTCAAGTTTTACACCACTTCTTTCCCACTCATCCGTAGCCAGAACAGTTATAAACAACTTTCGTGGCCAGTACGGTGCACTTTAGCAAGGTTAGGCAACTACTAGTGAATTTACAATTTATACCAACAACTTCAATGGATTTTCAAGTAGCACCAAATCTTGGTGAGACTGCCCCTTTAATAAAACTGAGCGATCCTCGCGGCAAACGTCTCAGATCACATTCGCCTCAGTGACTGTAGGCATTATATTTACGGCTATATCGCAGCCGGAAATTTTAGCATGCAATCCGTTTCATTCCACCCTTATTTTTATTTGAGGATTAATTAATAAACGCAGGACACGTGTAGCGGAAAACTGTCGCCTTAACTACCCGATTTCAACAAGCATATAGCTTTCGTTTAACGTTGCAAGAAAATGTAAGTAAGCTAGTTTGGACCACGATTTTGCATTTGTGGCATGCATCAAAAATCGTGATGCAGTACTGTGCAATGCTATTTTAGAATAGTGAATGACGAACAACTGGAAGCATTGAAATATCTGACAACCTACGTTCCTCATTTTTCAAAGCCGCGAGGAAAGTTAGCACTCGATTAATTTTAGTATAGTCTACTGCATTTTTCTAGTGTAACTTACTCAGCAGCAGCAGTTAACAATTCAGTTTTATATTTTTTTTCCATTATCTGCTAAAACTTGATGTGAGGGGAGAATTGGCCGATAGTTAATGTAACCGTAGAAAAGCCAACAGTTAGCATGGAGTTAAGTGAAAGTCCAATAATGATGGTAACCAACGTGTTTATCTCACCGTGTGTTGAGAACTACCAGAAGTTCTAAGTAGTTAATATTTACGACATAATAATTGACTTGCCTATGATAGAATAGCGCAGAACAACAATGAGCTCATTAGCAGCCAATAATGGTTTAGGTTTACTAAATGAGATATTATATTATTTGTTTAGAGACTAGCATATATTTACATGCGATTCGTAAACGCCTGTAACAACGTATACCATTATCCCGAATCGGATTATGGTCTGGTTATGTGATTGGATTGCCACGCTACTTTTGGACCCAAGTTCTGTGTGCTGTTAATGTCTCTGAAGATAACAGTCCTTTAACAAATCCCGGGCTCCCTGCTGCTAGAGAGTTACTCCAGGTTTTAAGAGAAGTGCTTTCTCAGGCCAGAAACCAATTATCACAATAATCGACCATTTTACGGTTGTTTGCTCGTGAACTGGCCTTTGAAGGGCAGTGAGGCTGGAAGTGACCTTGTTTTGATAAAGACCTCACTGTTTTTGTTGTGTAAATCAATTTGTTATAATGCTAACTAGTTGGCATTTACGTGACAAAAGCAGGGAGGTCTGTTGTAAAGCAAGGTCACCTCCAGCCTCGCTGCCATTCAAAGGCCAGGTCACCAAGCAGACAACTGTAAAATAGTCTATTGAGGAAAACTGTCCAAGACTCCTGAACGTTTCAACACTTTTTCGGGAGGTTCATTTCCCGGACTACCTAAAAGGAAATGATATTGATTCATCGCCTCTTTTGACCGACATTTTTTTTTTCTATTTTTCTCAATTGAAGGGAAGTTCGTTACGATTGTCCGAATTTCATTTTTTTTTTTTTTTTTTGCTTATTAATTAATTGGTCTGGCATAAAACACTTGTAAATATGCATTAGGAATGAGTTTTGCCCCGTCTCAGTCAATTCCCCATATAAACTTATTACAAAGTCATAAGTAACAATACCCAGGGTATAAAAATACACTTCAACATATACAGAGTCAGTAATCTTCGTGTTTCAAGCAATCTGATTGGTTCGCTTTATCTTGCTAATGTGGATAATGCGTGTTCCAAGCAAAAACAAAATGGCCAACAAAAACCGCGTTTCGTCAGTGTTTCTGAATCGAAAAACCTGAGAATACAACAAGGAGATGCTGTACCAGAGAACACAAACAAGGCCATGAAATTTGGCTTGGAACCGAGTTTTCAAAGGATAGAAGAGATTTACTGAGCTCACATTCGACTTTCGATCATGCAGGACATGCCCTTGGCAAACACAGATTTCATCAGCCTGAGCAAACCTGACCGCCAAGTCGCTCTTCACAGAACACCGACTTTGGTTAACCGCTATTCACCTAGCCTCGATTTCAAAGAATAATTGTTAAATGCTTCCAAGATAAGATGATTACATTTCATTGGATTCTCGTTATACGCTTATCTTGTCTTAATTATTCTTGCTCTTTTTGTTTTCGTTTTGGTCCTTTTCGGTGGGAACTAGCGTGCTTCAGGGAAGCGTATTGTTTCAGATAAGAGAAGCACAGGACGATACTGGACATTATAGTATTTTATTTATTTACCAATCAGATTTACTCAACAATTTCCCTTTGTATAGCTCATCAGTTCTTGTTTTCAGAACGTGTAAGGCTGTTTCATTATCAGCTTTGAAAATCTACTTGGTGATTTTCTTCTTTATGTATCTTTGCCCAGTGAAGAATGCTTTACCAATTAAATACAAAGCATTAGTTTTCGATTTGCGTTATATACGACTTCCCCCTTCTCAGAGAAAACCATAAAATAAATAAATAAATAAATAAATGAATAAATAAATGAATAAATAAATGAATAAATAAATGAGCAACTAAACGTGTCAGAGAAACCTACATTTATCGGAAACTTTGTGTCCTTCACCTGATAGACATTTCCTTCCACAATAATAAATTTGTTTACGATCCACCTTCAATCGTTTTTGTAGAATAACGTACAGGATTTTTGACCAATTGACAATATTAATGTGGCCAGGGAAGTTTCTAAGCGTAAAAGACTAAGAAAAAGAGTTAAGCCTCGAATGATTCAATGAATATAAGTTGCCTAATGTATTATTGGAGTTCTACTCACAGGTTATTTTAGATGCGACTAGAAATCAGTTTAGCCAGCTTCCCCGTCATGTTGTTAGCATCTTTACCCCCTTCCCTTTTTCCTTGCAGTTTCATCAGCGTACTCTTCTTGGCACCTGGTCATTGGTAAAAGTAAAGTATTGTAACGAAGTATAGTAACGAAGAAGGTTTGAGAAGCACTTGCCGTAGAAGTTGCATGCTCTAGCTAGTGTCCACCTCGGTTGTCGTCGAAGATCTTCAGGCCTATTGCTTTTTGATCAGCGGTTATCTGGCTACATAATAGCATAGCTATTCGCGGGCCAGTCCAACTGTAAAATGTAGATTTTATCAAGAAATAAAATGATGATGACACGTCAGATTGTGAAAAGTGAAAAAATATTAATTTGAATAGCCAATGTCGTAGACTGAAGCCAGGTTGGATAATAGTTGTGTTGTTCCGAACAAAATATGTAGTTCCTCATCAAAGAATTCTCAAGAGAACTTTTAGAAGAGTCCAAAGTAACATCAGCATTGCCTTTATGTTTGTCAGCTGCGAAGGAAAAGACTATTATCGCGTCGTTTTGGTAGGGCAGTTCGGTTTTGACTGCTGCCCGTACTGTGGGTACAACCTCCGTATGCAAGGCGGTTGCTATCATCATGCCCTATTCCCACCTACCTGGCGCGTTACAGTTATCAGTATCACAGCACATCGGCGAGCATGAAGTAAGGCTGCCGGCAAGAGCTTCAACGTATTCTCTGACCCTCCCACAAACCACGTCTTCTTCGCAGTCGCGGGCCGACTTAGTGCAGTTCCGTATCTCTACGGCGATGGAAGAGTCTACTGTGAAGTGAAGAGTCCCGCATTTGTCATCACGTGGGTCGTTACATTCCACCACTCCATCGTCAACAAAAACATGGTCGTTTTCAACTGTCTTACGATAGCAGTTGATGCTGTACACCGGTGGAATGACAGCGAGAAAGCCACAGAGGAGACACTTCGCCTGCAACGCAAGACAAAAATGCAAGAGGAAGTATGGAAGACCATAACTAAACATAATTGCTCCTGTCACGAGAATCAGTGCGGTAGTGAATTGAGTGAGGGAAAAAGAGTGAAAACGAGCTCATGATCAGTGCGAAGATGACTATATAACTGTATGAAGATTATTGTCAAAATCAAATGGAGTCCGACAATACGATTCTTTCTTACCACGATCAAAGAAAATTTCAGAGCCATCGTAACACTTTAGTCTCCTGACATACACTGAAAATAAAGTTACCATTGTGTTATCAGTAAATATGGAAGCAACACGACTTAGCAAAAGCATGTTTATCATCATTTTAATAAAGCTTACAAATAAGTAGTAGGGCAATTAAGGACAACTTTTAGGCGCCCTCATGCCTCTGTTGCCTAAAGAAGCGAATGTAGTTTACTTAAAATATCCGTGAATCGATTAGTTTTTACCCAAATGTAGAACTCGTTGCCCAGTACCAAACCTTCGCTTCGCTGAATATAACTGAGCGATCCTAGTGGCAATGTCTTAAGTTAATATTCCACAATGTGATGCAAAATCACATTCGCCTGATTGACTGAAGGCATTACATTAACTGCTATATCGCAGCCGGAAATTTTACCATGCAATAGATGCGCTTCATTTCATCCCTGCTTCTTATTTAACGCTTAATAAACGCAGGGCATATGTAACGGAAAACTGCCGCGTTTCGTACTCGATTTCACAAATAAGCATAGCTCTCGCTTAATGTTGCAAAAAAGTGTAAGTAAAATAATTTGGACTAAGATTTTGTGGCATGGTTCAAAAATCGTATACAGTATTATAAAACGCTCTTTTAGAATAATGAATGGAGTGATCAACTGGAATGATCGACTGGAAGCATTCAAATATCTAATAGCATCTGTCTCTTATCTTACAAAGCCGTGAGAAAATGCGATTTTTTCGATTAAAGTATAGTCTCCTTTACTTTTCTAATGTGTATAACTCAACAGCAAACAGTTAACAATTCAACTTTCTATTTTTCTAATATTTACTAAAACCCAGGTATTATTAGCTATAGCAATGTCGACAATTCTTACCTTGTTAGCGCCTGTTCAGCTCCAGTAATAGTTCAATCTGAATATGGTAAAATAAAACCAGCCAGTTCTAATATAAGGACACTTTTCTAGCGATGACAATTGCTCCCTGAGGAGCTCTCAAGTCAGCAGATGGTACGCCTTAAGCATCACATGTCTTAAAATTCTGAGTAATTACGTTTTTTTTCGCCTGAATATGACTTTAAAAATAAATTTGTTTCTACCACAAAGGTCTCCAAGCGTTTGGAGCACGGGGAGCCCAAATGGTCGGTAGGAAATCGTCCTTGCGCAACACTAGCTACCGGGTGAAAGTTGATGATCATTAGGCCACGTATAGATATTTTGCAACTGACGTAATCGCCGCCATGTGGAATGACCATTAACAACAGAATTCTAATAAGCTTTATTGTTCCTGCGGTCATCCAACATGGCCACCAGGGTCTTTGTTATTTGAATCTCTCGGGAATGGTTGCAAACCACCTGATAGGGTCTATTATTATGACTGCGTCGATTTTGCGGTTTTCCAGCTTAAAATTAAGTAAATATACATAATATACTTACTTCTGCCATTGCTGTGTCTTTTGCCTGTCTTGGGTATGTCGTTTGGAAGCAGCCGCGTGGAGGTGGGAAGCTTTGGGTGACTTTGACCCGAGCAGCTGGGATGGAGATCATCAAATTTGAGGCTCATGACAAGGTTATTGAAGGTTCCTGAGAAGTCCCCTCATCCGTTCTGTAAAGGGTCGAGGAAGAACTTTAAACCGAACTTTCTTTATACTGAGATCGAATTTCATTTGTAGTTGCTAGACTAGTAAACGATACTTCCGGGCCTACTTCTTAAAATTGCCCCTTTAGATAGTTTAAAACAAATATAAACTCGAAAAATCTCAATCGCCCTTTTACGGCATTTTATAACATTTTGAGGACAGCGCCATTACAAAACAGAGAGTCGTATCGATATCAAGTTTGTGACAACTTTTTCAATGTTATTCATAAATACGTCTGTTCAAAATTCAGTGTAAGACAAGGTATTATTTCAGTCAAACACAGGACACCTGATACCTGATACCTGAGGCCTACCATGCGCTGCTTTAAGAGCCTTTTTAACGGACGATTGGTATTGTTTAGAGGTTCTTAAAGCTTAAAATGTTTTATAATAAAGTTGCCTTATAACGCGCGCTCTGATTGGCTGACAAAGTTTTTGCTTCGAAATTTTGATAAACTTGACCCAAAATAACCGTTCTTTGTGACTCAGACAAACGCGTTGTAAACATAGATGCATGGAAGTCATTGTTAAGAAAAAGAACAACAGAAGTATTTAAAATGTACTAAAATAATAAGTTTAGCCGACAAAACGGTAATCAAAACAAACAAATTCTCACCCTAGCAAATGCTTCGATAAAAGACACCTTTGTTATGAAGGCAGATTGTATACTTTAGACGTAAAACAACGCCATGGAACTGGTAGAGTACTCAAGAAGTAGTGAGAAACACTCGACTACGTCCGTGTTTCGCTCTACACTTCTTTCATGCTCTATCCCTTCCTACGTGCTTTACAGGTTAATTAGTTACTAATTAGTTAAAGAAATTTTTTTTTGGAACCGATTTATTTTCGCAAATAAGGAAACCTCACACAGCTGGTCAGAATAATCAACTGCGCTTTAGTAGTAAAATAACTCAAAATGGCCGCCGTTTCGGTCGAAAGGTCTTTTTTCAGATATTTTGAAGCTACGTGTTATGAATCGATTGATCATTAATTGTCTGTCGGGATACTGCACGAGCTGTGATTGACCATTATTGGACTATACGTCCAGCGAAAATTTACGGGTCTTGGGTTGGTTTGCAAGCCAATGTTAAATCACCCCCTATTGAAGGTGCAAAGCAAAGCCACTGAATGTGTGAAAACGTCCTTACAAGCTCTTATAATGGATGCAGTGGAAATGGCGGGAATCGCCTGGAGAAATTTAAAGTAGCAACGGTTTATACTAAAATATTCAGTTTTGGGAAATTAACAGTTATTGAGTAAAAGCATGGTCATTTAGATGTCTGACTTTTGTAATTAATTAAATGATAAAAACAGTTTTTTGACGGATCGGTCTAAAGCAAACACAAAATATTTTCACATGGACAACGGTTACCTAAAAGGTGTTTTATTGTTTGAGAGTTAACTTTGATTCAGATAATTATGTTATTTCTATTTGCGTAGGGTAAAGCAGTTTTTCGCCGTTCATCTGGTTTGGCTGTCATGGTCTAAAACGAGATATACATGTAAGTATCTTGAAATTGAGTGAAAGCATACGCTCTTGCCGCGCGGCGTAAATTGATTTCAACCAAAACTGTTTCATTAAGACCATAAAGTCATAGGTCTTCAGGGACACCTGATACCTAAGGGTATATACCAGGTAAGCTTTTAGCTTTCATTGCTGAAGGGTCATAACTAACACGACGTGGCAATGATGGAATTTTTTCATTACAGTCATAAATACTGTGGATACGACATTGCGGTTCATTCTTAACATTGACCTGATCTTACTACGTTGAAAAAAAAGGTATGTACTAAACTGTTATGAGTGTTGTAGACTCTGGGATGAACTTTTATTTTTGAGCAGTTTAAGAAATAAGTATATCTTCTTTCACTTGAAAAATAACAATAATTAGCGCATACTTGATAAACTTGAGAAATTCTAACTGACTGGGGTGTTGTTCGTTCGTCGGATCAAGTGAATCTATGGTCGGTAGGTGTGTGTAGATTGCGGACATGTCTCCACGTTCCAGGAATTTCCAATCTACTTTCTCTTATAAAAAGAACACAACACTGTCAGTGGGGTAGCATAGACTAGCTTACGAGTGAATTTTTTGAACGTTACTCTGCTTATCAGTTCACCAATCTTTTTTCTCTCCTGACCAAATTAAAACTTCATAAACTTTCTTTTTTATTCTTTCCGTGTTTCTCTTTTAGAAGATATTTAAGGTTTTGAAACAATGTCTCCAAGGATTGCTTTCGTCATTGTAAGTAAACATCTTCATTGTACCTAAATCTATATTGAAATTTCAGAACAAGTTAGACAAAAGGTAGATTCTGTCTAAGTGTTATTTGCGTATCTTTTTCTAAATTAATATTCTTGAGAACGCAGACTAATAAAATAAGACATGGTTCCTATTCGCAATTGCAAGGTTGCTTTTTTTTATTAAGCTTGTCAAACCTATCCCATAATTGGAAGCCTCCCCGCCCCGCAAAGTTTGAAAAGACGATTTTCACTAAGGGGCTGACACTTATAGTAGCTGTTCCTTCATTCCCTGCGGAAATTATGATATGTCGATTGCGCGTCCATCATTTTTGACGTTGCCATGATAACCATCAAATATCATGTAGGTCTGGCCAAGATCAACTTTTCGAGATAATTCTGTAGTTTTTTTTTTCTTTTCTTTTCTTTTTTTTTTTTTTTTCAGTTTTGTTCATCAAATTGCAGAAATGCTGTTATTTCTTGAGTTTTTAAGAAAATGGTAAAATTCAAATGGCGGATCCAAGATGGCGGGTCAAATAACGTCAAGCTCAGAGCTATCTAATCAATGTAAATTTATTTCTCTCTGCGTTAACAGAACGAAAAACCAGAGGACGGATTCCATCCACTCTCCTCCCCTTGTACCACGACGGTACAAAAACTTAGATTAATTGATTGACTGATTTATTGACTGATTGATTGATTGATTGATTGACTGATTGATTGATTGACTGATTGATTGATTGACTGATTGATTGACTGATAGATAGATGGATATATAGATAGATAGATTGACTGATTGATTGATTGATTGATTGATTGATTGATTGATTGATTGATTGATTGATTGATTGATTCACTGATTGACTAATTGGATGATTCTTTTTTTCTCTTCTACAGTCTTTGGCGGTTCTGACCGGTTTTATTGCTGTTATTCGTCCAGCTTCCAGCATAAGCTGCTACGTCAAAGATTGTACGTATTACCCAGATGATGAGCCTTACTGCCGAGATAGTGGACTGGTGGACTGTCTAGAGGAGGACGACGACAAGTGTGGGACTTTGTCCTTTACCCTTGGGTCCAACATCGAAGTTAAGGTGTGGAACTGTACCAGGTCCACCCATGATGATTGCAATGAACAAGTGACTTGCGATCACATGAGAAAACTGGCTGTGGACATTGACGATACGATTGAGTCATGTGCGGTGACCTGCTGTGAGGGTGACGAGTGTAATGACCGAGGTAAGATGGAGGAACACATGTATATCACAGTTCATGCTTGTTTTATACACTGTCCTGTATTTTTCCACTCCACCTACGGTTGCACAAAAAACTTGCACAGGACGAAAGCTGCTGGGGTCTACTGCATGTGTTACCCTTCAGGGGATAGGGGTCAGCTGAATTACCCTAAATTTCAGTCGCTTTTTTTTTATGTAGGTCCCGATATTTTTCGACTGCACTATTGAGCAACAAAACACAAGAGGAAAGGTGCTAGGGCCTACGTTACCCTTTTCTCGACCACAGTTAAAGAAATAATTCAACCAGACATGAGCTGCAAGATACATACTTCTTTTGAGTGAAAAAAAAAAAAAAAAAAAAAAAAAAAGAGGAAAAAATAGTTAAACCTGGTTTTTCATTTTCGTACAATCACGAATCACTTTGATAGGTGCCATTTATTCAGTTATCCCTTGTAGTTTATATTTGAAAAGTATTTTTCCTAAAAATCACAATTTACACAATGTCTGAATACACTCACCACAGGTAAGAAGAAACACACCGTGAGGAAACTGGCCGGAAAGAAGAAAGATAAGGTGGTGAAAAACATTAGACAGACGTTTCATTGGCCACAATGAGTTTGGCAAGTAGATACGAAATGTTTTACAATTTTCTTACGAATAATTGCTCTGAACTGACAATTTCAGCTTAGTTTTTAGTTGGGTAGCTAGCTAAGATAAATTACAATTTAATGTGATAAGATATATAATACAGAAACTGATTTTAAGTCTCTTCTCTTCACATATCAATCCATGATCGGTGGGATCATGATGCATCACACGAACGGAAGAATCGGACTCTGGGCAAGGATTTGTCGGTTCCTTTGATGCACCGTGATTCGAGTGATCTTGGGTTAATCTGCTAAGTAAAGAAATAGAAAATCTGTTTTTGGATTTAAGAGTCCAATCTTTGATTTTTTCCAAAGAAACGCACCCTGAGTCAAACCAAAGCTAAGTATGCATCATCCTGTGGAACTCAAAATCATACGCTATATATTTAGTGTAAAGTCATTTTAAGGCAAAACCAGTCAAAGAATCACAGTCAAAAATGCGCTCGTCAGGCGACAATTATGTACGTACTGCGTGTGACTCAGTACTATTCACTTGTCTACTCTTCTGGTTTGACTTGGACCACATTATTACAAAAAGTGACAAAAAATAAAAGATGAAAATAAAAGTGACTTGCCTTACAAGGAAAATCAAGAAATTATGCATGCGCCGTTCAACGACTACCTAGTTACTTTGGATTATTAATTAACGACAAGAAACTAAGACGGTTATATTTATTTATTGCCTTTTTTCCCTTTATTTTTCATGCCATTCAGATGCCAAAAAAGGACGGAAACAGAGGACTGAGAAACAAGAAACTTAAACATACTAGTTATTTAATGAGGCCGACAATGTAAAAATAAGTCTTTCCCAATTTTCCCTTTGTCTTTATTTCAAGGCCGGAATAAAATCTTATGAGTAATGTTTACATGAAAATTTACATGGGCTACAGCCGCTATCACATCTAAAGGTCTGCAACAGGAATGGCTTTGAAACAAAGGTATAGTGAATTCGGAAACGGAAAATTCAAGTCACTATAAATAGAGCCCAATCTGGGTTAAAATTAACTAAAAAAATGTGGTCTAGTGTCATTTAGTATTAAGTATTAAAATAAAAGAGTAATAAAATGCGTTATTTGTTTCTTTTCTTTTATTTTTCGTCTACTCGTTCGGTTTTCTTTCGTTAAATTTGCAGCGACTTCGTCCTCCTGCACCACACAAAGCTGGAGGTGAATTATTTAAAAGTTAGTTCGCTTAGTATTACCCAGAGAATAGAAAGAACAGCTCAGTTTGGGCAGATGAATCTTTGAAATAGTAACTAAGTTTGAACAAATCGTTACTCTCACTCAGTAAATCTATACAATGCTACTTTTCATGTACATGTCAGCCACAAATACAAATGATAATCATTAGAATGAGAGACCATGCCATAAAGTTGGTGCGAAAATATGAAAAAGCGAAAAAAAAAAATTGGGCGCTCTTCGAAATTATCTGCCAGGCATTTGGACGAACAGTCCTGTTTTTTTCTTTCTTTCCAGAAACCGAATTAACCGACTGTAGCTACCACGCTTTTACAGGTATAGACATTTCTTTGAGTTATAAAATGCATTTGGAAAAAGGGTTATCTTGGCCACTGGTCTTGTAAATTTGTCAAAGGTTGACAAAACTCCAAGTGCAATTTTAATTTTAGACGTTGAAAAATTGACAAGTACTTATTTATTTCAAGTTGCACAAGAAAAATCACGTGATTACTTGCTTAGACTGTTAATACACATTAAAATAAACTATTTGAAGTCTCTTACATAAACTAAATCTAAGCAAGAGAGCAGTATTTGGTAAACTTATATCCTATGTCGTTGTCTCGCGAACATTTCGTCAGTTATTAAATCAACAAATTGTGCAAACGCGACAGAGAGGTTAATTTACAGATGGGATCTCGTTTCTCGGCGTGTTTTATAATGATGCCCAAGGTCAATAAGCATTCTAGAATAGCTTCATCAGTTCCTGACAATAATAACAACTTAAAAAAGCGATGAATCTTTCAGTAAGGATATACAACAATGCGAAGGAGAAATCGGTTGAAAATATGATTTCTTCAGGGCATATAAGCTTAAGCTGTGGATTTTTAAACTGTCGAAGAAGCTATATATTTGAAAGTAAAGAATGATCATCGCAGTTAATTTTCTAATTTAAGCAATTGGAAAGACGAAGCCTGAAAAAATCAGGGCTTCAACGGGATGGTCATTCTTTACTTTCATCTACAACCGCAGCTCATATATGAATTATTTCATATAAACTTCACATCAAGCTATATATTTAACAAATAGATTACATGTTGCCGTGCGTCTGTTCAGTAATAGATCACAAATGACGTCAAAATGTGGTGAGAACAAAAAATGTGGCACGCGAGGCGATAGCCGAGTGTGTCACTGATGTTCTTACCACATTTTGACGTCTTCTGTGATCTATACTGAACAGAAGTACTGCAACATGGAATCTGTTTGTTCTATATAATAACGAAACAAACTACTACAGATAAAGCTTTTTTTTTATTTCAAAATCTTTCAACATAACTGGAAAGCCGGCCTTTACTTTGGCGAACACGAAAAAAAGCCATTTGACGTAATCTATTGTCAATAAAAAATGAAGCAATCTCGTTGGTTGTTATGCGTAGCAAAGAACTGTGATTGGTCCAGGAAAATCACGCCACTGTCAAACTTGACTCGAGCGTCGCTTCTCGTGGAATGAAAGCTTACAGCGAAAACAGAATTGAAATGCGAAAACTACAAATCTTATTTGTATGGTACCCCCAAATGGACCAAAAAGTTTGTTCAAATATGGTGAAGAAAGATCAATTGTGTGCTATTGCACACAAGGAGAGAAATTAAATTTCTAAAGTTTTACTCAAAATGGTTGCTATGGAAACCAGCCACAACCTTTTGAGGTAGTGTTTTACAGTATTGACACCAACACTTCCTGCTCTTTTACAAAACAAGATTTGACTGTCAAATAAGCATATCGTGTAGGTTTCTGTTTTGTTCTGTGCAATGAACCTAAGTTTTGACAGTTAACTCTAATTTTCAATGCTTTTTACAGGCTTTATTTGGAAATAACCTTATTTTTTACCACACCCAGTGGACAAATCATCTCATGTCACGTGACAGACGCTAAAATGTTACGATTTTCTTTGCTTTATAACATCACGACACTTTTGGTCTTTGATGAGCCCAAGTTTCGGAAATTCTACTTAAAAACCTTGCAAAGTAGAAATGTTGGCGCGAAGTCAGTCGGTACAAAAGTAAACTTTTGAGAAAAATGCACTTTAAGTTTCTTACACGAAGTATTAAGCATTGAACGAGCCACAAATAGCGGGGGGGGGGGGGGCGGGGGGGGCAGGTTGGATCTCGGGAGAAGGGGGGCAATGGTTGTTCTATTTTTTAAAAAGTTACCGCAGTTGTGGGAAATATTCCTTTTCATAAGGGAAATGAATTAGCCTGTGATGTCAAAGCTCATCACGACTAATCATACCAATCGAGTTGTTCATGTCTTTAAAGTTTTTTCTAAATAGTTTCGTTCACATTTGTTAAACCTAAACTATATTTTTGGTCACGTTCTTATAGCAAACAGTCGTTGCTATGGCCGTTGCTACGTGAAAAAACTTATACCACTGTATATTTTCCTTAAATTTCACACTCATCTCGAAGAAAACTCGGCAAGATCGTTTCAGCGTTTTTTTGACAAGTCCTCAAGGGTACTAAGTCTGGTATTTCCAAGAAATTCAATTTTTCATGAACATCGCCATATTTTAGGAAGGGGCTCCAAAGGGGAACGAACTACCTCATTGCAGGCGGCAACCTTGTCGTTGAAGGCACACGGCGAACGACGCGGGATGACATGACAGACACGTATCACCTTTATCGAAAAGCGATCGTGTAGAAAACGAACCAAAACTTCAATGGAATCAACTACAAGCGAGGGTTCCTCAGTAGAATGGTCATTGGTAAGACCAAAGCTTAGGGACAGTGCGGCCTCCATGACCAAACAAGCTAAGGGTCTGCCTAATGTGCGAGCCAGCGAGTTGTGCGAGTCACAGTGCGAACCATGCGAGCCATGCGAGTTACGGTTTTAACGTGAAAAAATATTAAATAACGAAAAATAACGAATATTATTATCCAGCTGCAGCGAATACCGTCCAAATAATAGTACAGATATACAGTAGAAAACCTGTTGGCCGCACAGGTCGGCGCACGCACGCGCGCGCAAAAATGTCATACACACTCCCTTATTCATTGATTAATTTATTTAAATCTCTTTTTAGATGTTTTGGTGTGTAGTATCGCTTTATATTTTTACTTTATTTGCATTTTGACTCGCTTTACGGGCTCGGCAAAATACGACACAATTTGTAAAACTATACAGGGATACTACACACCAAAACATCTAAGAAGATATATTTAAACATCGCTGCATTTTAAAATAACGCTGTATTTTAATATATACATGATACGAGTTACACTAGCTACATGTAGCGACGGTGTTAATTTCGAGACGATTCTAAAACGTGAATATATTTAAGTGCGTGACCGTATTTATTTCGTGACATTTATTCATTTATTTATTTACTTATTTAGTTTCTTTTAAAAACTTGAATATTGTTTGAAAGGGGTGCAAATTTCGAAGGAAACTACCGTCGAAGATGCGTGTTGGTAGTAAAACGATTTATTCCATTGGCATAATCAAGGTTCAGCTAACATCAATACTGTATAGATTCAGGAGCCATAATCGGGGACGGAGACCGTAAGCGCACGCCATTTCTAGTATTGGGGTTGTCCCCATGATATGGGACAATAATTCTATTTTTAGAACAAATTGCGCCATCGCCTGCAGCACACGCGCGTACATGCTGCGAGGATTTTTACGGATGTCACGCGGGGGAAATGGCGTCCGAAATTCCCGAAATTTTTCATGTTTATGGCCCACAACTCAACGCGTTTACGTCTGCTGGAATTTTGCTTAAGTATTTTCGTCGTAAACTGCTCCAGTTTGAGTGAAGTAAGACAGTGTCGAATTGAGGTACGTTCCGCTGTAAGCCTATATATATCGCTGACCAAGTTGTGTTCCGACGGATGCTTCTTTTACATGAGCTGTACATTACTCCACTTTAAATTTTACATATGTTGAAGATTAACAGCTTTTCCATTACACAGCAAAAAACTAGCTGGATATATTTAGATATGGCAGAGCTTCAGGACTTCATAGTTTCCTAGCTCCTCTTGCCACACGCTTGCGAGGAATTTGTCAGTCTATCGCGACCGAAAAGTAAAACAAAATAATTGCTAATTTGAGTTTCGCTTGAATTGTAAGCAACGCTTGATGTTTCATCAAGGCCCAATAACTTTACCTCCGTAGATACTGCTCAGTTTTATTCGTGTAAAAATCCAGTAAATTCTCTGTTGTCGATGAATGAGAGCGCCCGCCGATGCGCTTTTTGTGCAATCAAAAAGCATTACAAATTGGACTTCCGCACTTTCGTGTGAGAACGTACATCGAACTTATACAATATCTCTATAGTTTTTAAATATGTTTAAGATTGATAAATGTTTGAGAACATATTAAAAGCTAAGCTGAAAATATGTGAATAAAGCAGAAATAATCAGCAAAGTTACGATGACGCTTTCTTTAATCAACTTGGAATAACGATTTCGATTTTGTTGATGGAGCTATCAAAACTCCTTGTCTATTTTCATTTTCGCAGTGTAAGACTTCACTATGTTTATGTTGGAGAAACACACATGATGTTAGTGGCCTTTTTTGCGTTCGTGAAATTTGTTACAGCATCTAAGCACAAAAGATAACGAAAGAAATCTTTGTCAAGATTTGTTGACAATTGAAAACACCGACTCAGACTTGAAAGTGCACGAGCTGCACAATGCAAATAAGCTAATTGTACGCGTCAGACTTTCCTTTCAAAAACTTTTCCAAACTCACCAAACAAGCAGATAAAATAACAGTTCATCAAAAATATATTTTGGTTATGTATTAAGCATTGTTTGGGAAACTCACAAATTAACTCGATACCAGAGTAGAGAGTTTTCTTGTTATCATTTTAAGTCACAAACGTAAAAACATACGCGTAAGCTTAAGAAATGGTAAGCGTGCAGTGTGCAACTATCGAGTTATGGATGCATGCGGAAGGTTGCTAAGCAAGAAAGAAGCGTAAGTGTCGCATGAGGCGATAGCCGACTGCGACTCTAGCTTCCTGAGTGTTTAGCAAACCTCCCAAGTGCATCCACAACTCGATAGTTCCACACTGTGCGTTTACTGCGCGTTTACTTTTATAACATCGAGACATTTGAGATAGTACATATTGAAACTCGTCCAGCTTACATGAAGTCAAAAGCACGATAAACCGCGAGAAAAATGTCCATTGAAAAATCTGACAAAGCGACAAATCAAATTTTTCCTAGGATCACGGCGAGCTAATAGTTTCTCGGGCAAACAAACAATTTCAAACTGCCCTGTTAGCCTAAATAGAGTGTGCACGTGACGTCATCAAGTTCTCAAATCCAAAACTAAAGAGCCTCTAAAGGTTTTATCCTCGTCAGGCATAAGAGGTACTAGAGTCAGTTATATCTGTTTACAGCTTTCCAGCTCAATAGCGTCCTTCGTTTGGAAACCAGCGCATTTTGAATTTCGGAGTTATGGCGGTGTGTAACATCAAGCTAAGATCACGTTTGTCGAAAAACATACACTTATGTCGTGATTTTTAGCCATTTTAGGAGTTAAAGTATTAGGAACAGTGCTTTTGTAAGTGTTTTTTGGTTCGGTTCAGATAATCAGTTATCTAGATAGCTAAAGTAAGTTCCAGATGTTTACACTATTTTCCGGCCGCCATATTGGAGGACTGAGGGGTTCCTCCAACATGGCGGCTCCATACTAGGCTCTATAATTTTACGCGGAACATTTCGACAAATATCTTAACTTTGGGACAACGCACACACCTTAAACTTGGAGAACTGTCTTCTTTATTCACCGTCTATAATATCACAATTTCTTGACTTTATCCACTAAATGGTTTTTGATTTTATTTTTTATTGCGTGACAATGCACACACTCTATATCCAGCTGACAACAAACGAAAACTGCAATCGGTAAAAGCTTTCTCAACAATTGGTTAGGGTTAAATTTGGATCAGTTTTTCCGAGGAATTGAAAGCTAACCGCACGTGGTTGAAGCTTTTGGTAGCTGATCTCTCTTTGTCCTTCACGGCCTCTTCTGCAAAAGAAAAGAACAATATGGAACCAGACATTTCTTATAAGAGAGAGCGGAAAAGAAAGTGAACAAACGCCCTTGGCTTTGAGCTGTTTCAGATGCTTTTATTCAATAGCAGGTTTGTGGGTTACGTTTTGAAAATTTGATGAGTTGCGCCTCTAAGGCTGAACCTGAACACATAAATGGCTTTGAACAATGATCTCTGTCACTTTCGTTATTTGGTAAAATAAGCTCAAACGAACTCTGAGAAGACTAAGGCCCAAAGGAAAATGTCAGAAATGTAATTTTTTTTTTCTTTTTTTTTTGTGCACGATGCAGTCTTTCCCTCGAGCGGCTGTTTCTTCAACAGTTCAATTCACGATCGAGCGACGAGCTTTAGGGCAAAACTAAGACCCAGCAACTGAAATAATTCATCAGAGGCTGCCAATATTTGATAAAACTTCCATTATTAAAGCTCAGGAAAAAAAAAAAAAAGAAAAAAAAACTATTACCTTTATAACGTTTTGTGAACAGAAGGATTTCGTATGTAAGATTTCACAAACAAAGATTTGTTAAAGCTCTCATGATCATGTTCAAGTTTGGTTCGCCGAAAGCATTTAAATGGCTTTCGATGCCAGAAAAGTTTACAATAATCATGAAAGCTTGTGCCAAATTTTATCGTCGTCAAATCGCTAAAAAATTCCCTCTAAACTTCACGCAATGCATTACTACCATCGAAAGGTTGATACAGACCAGGTTGTTGTTGTTGTTGTTGTTGTTTTTTTTTTTGCTCTTTCAGTGGTCCGTGTCCGAGTGCCGTGTGTCTTTGTTCAACCAGCTGAATCAACTCCTGCTCGCTTAAATTCGGAAATCTCTCAGATGGGGGCCCGGTAAAAAACTTAAGCTCGAAATTAGGTAGCTCACAGGAACAATCGGAAGAATTGTTAGTTTATTCCATATCTTAGGAGTTAAAAAATAGGAATTATTTTTTACAAAGTGTCAACATCGATAAAAATAGTTACCGAGAAAAAGCACAAACAAACAAACTGATGTCAGCGTGCAACCCACGGGCAGGTAGATCTAAAACGTAGCAGGTAGATCTAAAACCGTCAGAAATACATACGACAGCATTCAAATGAACTTTACTTTCAATTCAAGCGTCAAAATTTGAAATTGTTCGTTAAACTTACCATTCCTACATCCCCATGCGACCATTTCTTCCAACAATTGAAACATTACAACTAGTGTTCGAATTCTCCTCGTCGATTCCACCGTAAGAAATAACCTGTGCCACCTAAGCTTCGACTCGAATGTGAAGTACGAATCAAGTAACATAACTGCTTCATCTTCGAGGAAATATCACGGTGGCATTTTGATTTTCTGATCGATAAGGACGGTAATCAGGAAGTGATCGCCATGGTTACCTCATAAACTCACCGCTGACCGCTGACCAGCCGCTGAGTGAAAACAGTACGGCGTGGGGTGGGGTGAGTGGCGGGCTCATCGTCATAAGATATTCGAATACATGCTAAAAAAGCTTTAGGACTCTCAGTCTAAACAGTGAAGGCATGCTTCGTCGTACAGACAACTTTTATTTTATTCTCATAACTTTTTCCATTAAATTAGAGCTGGTATCAATTAATAGAGTTATTTAAATATTTTTAACCTGGGTACCCATATGACTTTTTTGCTTGTCATCAGTGGTATAAAATAAGAGTCTTTTCCTCCAGAACCCTTTATTTACACCCCATTGCACGGAATGAACACTATACTTAAAACGTTTGTTCTAAATCATTTTTTGCTGTTGCCAAGAATGTATGCATAATCATTGCTTTATACAAAGCTGACTCTAAAATATGATTTTCCTTAGCAGTCAGACCAATGTCATTTGCCTATGGTGTTAATAAAACTAGTATTGTACAATTCTTAGCGTTCTCCACTTATAAGCCCGACATACAATTGTCAAGTGAACTATGTTACGTTAGTTTCAACTCATTCCTTGATTCGATCTGACCTTTTATCACTAAACCCTATTCTTTTCATTTGCAATTTTCCTGTACATTTTTTTCATACGACAACGACAAAGAGTTTTATGAGTAAATATACAAATACATGCAAAAGGCCGGCTAAGTAAGCTCCTCCCCTTGCTGCTAATTTTTTGGTTGCTTTCGCCCCATGCCTCTGCATGACTGCCTGTTGGCTAAAAGGAAAGTTGAAAGACTGCTATGCAGGACACCTTTTCTTTTTCATATTCAGTTACCCTCTACAATTTTTTATAAGTATGTAAAGATATAAAAAAACACAAAGGTTTTTTCAAGTAAACTGTTTTTTGTGTACCAAACTAAATACATACATATACTTTGTTCTGGCAAAATGGTGGCTAAGAGCGACTGAATATCTACCTACTCGGAAATAAAATGATGCTGTTTAGTTTCCCTTTAAAACACTACGTAAGAATGACGCGTGTCCGTTCAAATTGTGGCAAAACCACGCCAGAAAGTCAAAGCAAAGCAAAAAAAAGTGTAATTTTCATAACCAACTTACAATCTCTCCATTACAGACAGCAACAAGGGCCATTGCGTCACTGCTTGATGGTGTGTCCTTTTTACTGAGCACTGGCATTCATGAATCATTTCCTTTATTTTTGACATTAGAACAACTTTGGAATTTCTAGATTTAAATGGGAGCTCGAAAAAAGTACAGATTTCCTTAAGCATGGAAACAGTAAAATAGTTCAATTTTTTCTTCTTGACGTAGTCACACAAGTCATAAAAGTCACAGACAATCGGATGCGTTAAGCCAATTTCTGTTACTACTGATTCGACGGTGGTCATGTGACTCACTTCTTTCTCGTCAATTGATTCCTCATCAGATTTATCGTCACCGCAGTGCTCGGAGATGGACCTGCCCGTCTCCTTCTTGAGGAGGACAAACGGGAGAAAATCCTTGTATTTGGGCTTTGGTTAGCCACTCTTCCCGGGAAAACAGGTGCTCCCCGTTTTCCCCCTTCGCTTTCCTCATATCTTGCGAGACTTGTCGCGGATCCTCTCTCCTTCCAGATTGTTCACCAATTTCAAACTTGGAGGTGAGATACTGCCTTACTTTCTCTGAGAAGCGAACAGCGCCACCTTTTGGCTTATTAAATGCCCATCCTTCGCTTAAATTCGATTGGAAAGGCTCGCTACCCTGTCTCTCGATAACATTGGTACTGTCGTCTTCTGAAAGGGTCAGGGATGAGATTTTTTCAACCCAGCCTTGTTTGAGTTTGTCGTACACACTCTCTGTATGTTGTCCAACAGATTTGTGCAGTTCCATTTCTTCGACAGATTTGAATGTCCTAGCACATGCTGGTTCTGGGCATTCCAACACTAGCTCCAATTCACAGCTGTTTTCCGCATCACCACTGCCATGCGCGCTTCCATGCGTTACTCTCGGAGTGAAGCCAAAATTTTCCTGTTCTGTTGTGAGATCGGTGGCGCCTTGATGCTTAATGTAAATTTCATCCCACAGACTGAGTATGCCAGGGCCAACTTGGAATGCCTTCCACACTCTGAGCCCGTCTTGTTGATACGAAAAGTCGTGCATGGCACTGAATTGCTGGAGTTTCTTGATATCTAAATCTTTCTTGGCTTCATTTACGCGGCATACAGCTCCGGTAAATCCTTGAACTGGCCTTTCCTTGGGCGCCGTGTGCATATCACTGGTGGTGAGAACGTCATGGCTCTCGTTACAGTATCTCCTAATGGCACCTTTCATACGTTCTTACTATACGTTCTTACCATACGTCTTTTCCAGACTGTGGCTCAGGAAAGTCGTATCTCTGAAGTGACACACCTACACGCTCTCCAACATCACGGGCGGCAACAATAAGCTGGCTGTTGTGGTAACAGCCGGCTTCATCTGATTTGAGGTAAGCCCTCTTTACCTTTGGATTTGAGTAGCGAACGGTGATTAGGAGACTCTCTAAGATGGACAGCACAGAGAACCAATCCTGTGAACAGCTGTTGAATAGATGGTTGTAGAACATAACGAAAAAATTCCCCTCTCCATCACTCGTGATAGCACAGTTAACGTGCTAGTTCATTCCCCTCTTAGCATACCAATCACACTGCTTTTCACGAAATCGCCGCTGTAAGAACTTCATTGCCCAATCCATCACTATAAACACTGAATCTTCTGTCAGGTTTTGTATGAAGTTTTGCTTTGCGATCTCTTGGTTTTCCCATCAGAGAATATAGCATTTCCATTCGTTGATGAAGTTGCATTGACGGACTTTCCAAAGTCATACAGAAGATTATCATGCTGTTCTTTGGAGTACATCGAAGAGCAAAGTTCATTGATTTTTCCCTCCACGGATTGAAGAACAGTCTTCAGTTCGATGTGAAGTATATCTGAAATAATTCATATTTGAACTGCGGTTGTAGATGAAAGTGAAGAACGACCATCGCATTAAATTTTCCAATTTAAGCAATTGGAAAGAAGAAGCCTGAAAAAATCAGGGCTTCAACTGGATTCGAACCCGTGACCTCCGCGATACCGGTGCGATGCTCTACCAACTGACCTATGAAGCCACATATTGGGAGCGAGGTCAATTAATTGAGTTCATATCTTCCCGTGAGGAGTGAAATGATGTGAAGTATATATGAAATAATTCATGTATAAATTATAAATTTGCCAGAACAAAGTATATGTATGTATTTAGTTTGGTACACAAAAAACAGTTTACTTGTAAAAACCTTTGTGTTTTTTTATATCTTTACATACTTATAAAAAATTGTAGAGGGTAACTGAAAATGAAAAAGAAAAGGTGTCATGCAGAGGCATGGGGCGAAAGCAACCAAAAAATTAGCAGCAAGGGGAGGAGCTTACTTAGCCGGCCTTTTGCATGTATTTGTATATTTACTCATAAAACTCTTTGTCGTTGTCGTATGAAAAAAATGTACAGGAAAATTGCAAATGAAAAGAATAGGGTTTAGTGATAAAAGGTCAGATCGAATCAAGGAATGAGTTGAAACTAACGTAACATAGTTCACTTGACAATTGTATGTCGGGCTTATAAGTGGAGAACGCTAAGAATTGTACAATACTAGTTTTATTAACACCATAGGCAAATGACATTGGTCTGACTGCTAAGGAAAATCATATTTTAGAGTCAGCTTTGTATAAAGCAATGATTATGCATACATTCTTGGCAACAGCAAAAAATGATTTAGAACAAACGTTTTAAGTATAGTGTTCATTCCGTGCAATGGGGTGTAAATAAAGGGTTCTGGAGGAAAAGACTCTTATTTTATACCACTGATGACAAGCAAAAAAGTCATATGGGTACCCAGGTTAAAAATATTTAAATAACTCTATTAATTGATACCAGCTCTAATTTAATGGAAAAAGTTATGAGAATAAAATAAAAGTTGTCTGTACGACGAAGCATGCCTTCACTGTTTAGACTGAGAGTCCTAAAGCTTTTTTAGCATGTATTCGAATATCTTATGACGATGAGCCCGCCACTCACCCCACCCCACGCCGTACTGTTTTCACTCAGCGGCTGATCAGCGGTCAGCGGTGAGTTTATGAGGTAACCATGGCGATCACTTCCTGATTACCGTCCTTATCGATCAGAAAATCAAAATGCCACCGTGATATTTCCTCGAAGATGAAGCAGTTATGTTACTTGATTCGTACTTCACATTCGAGTCGAAGCTTAGGTGGCACAGGTTATTTCTTACGGTGGAATCGACGAGGAGAATTCGAACACTAGTTGTAATGTTTCAATTGTTGGAAGAAATGGTCGCATGGGGATGTAGGAATGGTAAGTTTAACGAACAATTTCAAATTTTGACGCTTGAATTGAAAGTAAAGTTCATTTGAATGCTGTCGTATGTATTTCTGACGGTTTTAGATCTACCTGCTAGATTTATATTTGCTAAGCTTCATGTTGACAAGTCCCTCAAAATGGCGGCCAAACTTGGAGATCATGATTGCCGAAAATGAGGTAAGTTCACGGAGTTATAAAGTTTTAGTAAAGGTCGGGCCGCAAAGTTTTTTTCTGTAGTTACCTTTTTTATGGCACCTACCTCCTAGCTATGTTAGTTGGATCAGTTAAGAACGCCCTACTTTTTCAAAAATTTACTTTGAATTTGATCGGTTTTCGCGTGCGTGACTTAAACGAACCGATAAGGTGTCACTCAAGTCTTCCTGTTTGCTTGATTGAAACGTAATGTTCACGAAAGTCGCCTCGATGGATAAGATAGAGTTAATATACATGGCTGTGGTATTTGCTTTTTGCTGAGTCCCGTAGTTTTTTGTAAATTGTCCTCCAAAGTTGTCTCAATTTTAAGTCTTAAAAAGTGTCACAACAGGCCTTCGCTCGATTGAAATTGAATTTCCGTAAAACTCTGAAAAATAAAGAGATCCGATCAAACGGATTGTGGTTTTAGAATAGGTACATGCATGTCTTACAACACACAAGAAATGAGCTAAATCTGTGTCTCAAGCAAAATCGACCGGACCGCTCTCTTAACTAGCGCGAGCAGATCTTATTATTCATTCACAACGTAAAATTGAAGTCTTGTTTTCGACCCTGAAAAACTCACCTTTTCCATTAGCTCAGAGCATAAAACTACATAAAAGCACCCTGGATCTTATTCCCTGCCTTATTTTCTGCTACCACTATGAAAAATCCGCAAAAGAATCTCGCAACTCTCACCATTTGATCACGCAACGTGACAACTTCCACTCGGGGACCCAGGACATGTGCGAGGATTCGCGCGGATTTATGTCGTCAGGATGGCTCAATTTGATCTAAAAATAGAAAAATTGTCCTATATCATAGGTGCGCGCAGATCCCAAGACTTACGTTCTTCGTCCCTGATTATGACTCCTGTATCAATGGAAACCTAAAACAAGGGGTCATTTTTCTTAATAACTACCATTTCTAGTACAATACAGCTATAAGAAGAGTGCTATCGTGAGTGTTCCAAAGAAACGGTTGATCATCTTGTAAAAACGTCTGACAGGAATATAGCGTAGTTGGATGCTCCTATATCATGGGCTCCTACGTACTCCAGTATATTTAAAGGGACATTGTCATTGGGATTTTTGCTGTTTTGGGCTCAATTCTGCCAAACTTACCACTCTTGTGCATCCTAGCATACACAAAAAGCTCCTGGAGAATCAGCAAGATGAATTGAAACGAAATTTTAGCGGGGAGAGAAAACCATGATATTTTTAGACGTTTCCTTTTCTCAATGCATGGCTTGAAAATTTCAAATAATTTGCAATTTTTTCAAAATTTTAATCCATTTTCATTTTTGTCATCTGTGGCAGTAAACAAGAGTTTATAGTTTCAATGTAGTACTATAGTGTTTGGGAACAAAACTGGACCGTTATTTTTGGGTTTTCCTTGATGCACAGACAGTGTTAAGCTATTCAAAAGGAGAACGAAGGTGCGCCATTATATTTCTAATTCTGATATGAGAAGGGGATATCGTCGGTTTCCATCGATCTGCCCGGATCACATGGAGGAGTCTTCTTCTTTGACAACCCTGAGAGAATCTCGATCTCAAAGTCGTTATTAATGTTCAGTCTTTAGTCAATACTTTAAGGAGAAATATTATTTATTGACTACTGCCAATTTCAAATATCTTACTAGTTGGAGATCAAGTACTCGCACGTTGGACAAACAACATGTATTATCTTGGCCATGTTAAATCGTTTCCATCCTCTACGGAGATTGAGATCCGGTTCACAGGCAAAAGTTTGATTACCCACCTCGTTGAAGACGGGACAGCGGTTATAGCTGATGAAGCCCCGGCTACGGTTTATGTCAGACAGTACGTGTTGGCCACGTGGAAAGGAGGCTGGAAGAGTAAGTACTTCAAGTGCGGTTTGATGACGGTGATAAGGCTTGGTACAAACTGCAAGATCTTCGAGTACTTCCTGTTCTCAATAGATTTCAAGGTAAGATTCCAAGACGATCCCTAAAAAACTCAGCCTGAAGTTATCGTTGTTCGTAAAAGGCATTTCCTATTATGTACCATAAAATAATTGATTGACAGGGTTTCAACATGATTCCGCAAGCAATTTTTTTTGTGGCAACAAAGCCAACTAAATTCACGTTTTCGGCAATTTTTGTTTTTATTCCCCAATAGAAATTGCTCTGTATTTACTGTACAAAAAGAAGGTGACCGCTACATTCAAATTAACAAAAAATGATAGGTCCCCGCACTCGTTTGCTTGAAAAACGATGATGTTTTTTTCTTTCAAGAAAAGCCGTATATAAAAGTCGCCATTTTGTTTATGTGCGCGGGATAATTACGCATAAGATTCTGTAAGGATGCGCAATGCATTCCTGAAGAGTCACCGTAATCGTATTGCGTAACCAGAAATGCGAGGCAATAAAACCACCGTCTCACTTTCTGGTAAAGAGCGTTTTCATGCTTTCACCTGTCATAGGTGATAACCGATATGGCTGCATTGGTGTCATATGAAAACGCTCTGAATGCGTATACTGCAAATCAAATTAATACGCTGTTAATCTCTTTAGTTTATGCCAGGATCGCATAATTTGTCGGTAATGATTAGTATCCTTGCAATTGAATGGAAAATAAAAATTTAGCTGCTTTTCCGCTTTTGAAGACGTATCATTATGTAAAGGTATCCAAAAAATAATACTCAGCGGCTTTTTCGCTTTAAAAAATACAAGAAAGAATCAAGCCTATGGTTCCAGTATACATTTTTGTTATTTAGGGTAATGGATATTGTTATAACACCCTAACAAAATGTTTATTTGTAATATTACAATGGCCTAGCATCCAAACCAGGTAAAAAGTAATTGAATTATCTAACTGTCATACTTTCTGTTACAACACAGTTGGCGCCCGTGTGTTTGCCTATTGGCCGGCCAGTGCTTATTACTACCGAGGCTTTGTTGTCAAGGCAACCGATTCACAGGTATACGTCCACTATGATGACGGGGATAACCGTTGGTTCGATAAGAATGATCCGAGGCCCGACGTTGTTCTGGACGAGATTCCTCAAAAACGGTACCTTTTGGGGCAATACGTTCTTGCTGCTATTAAAGTGGAAGATCGGTACGCCACTGGACAAATCTTTGAATTAGGAGATCGCGATGATCCCAAACCCTGGGCAAAACATTCGTATTACGTTAAAGTTACCGAAGCCAATGGCTACTGGGAGCAATTTTACCAGATCAGGTCGCTGCCGAAAAAGTGAAACTCCCAGTGGAAACAGGTAAGAATTTTTTTTTCTGTATTTTTCAAAGTTAGCCAAAGAAGGTTCTTTTATAAAGAATTTGTTTGTTTTTTTCTCTCTCGAGGAGAATAAATTATTTTATGCATCTGGCTACGCTGGTTAATGCTTCACTAGTTAGGGTCAGTTACATACCATTTACATACGAGACTCTTAGTCAGATAAATACTTAAATCGATACATTGCTTCAATACACCTGCATATTAATTTTTAACAAAAGTGGACCAAACTGTTGGTTTCCAATAATTTAAATGGGTCTTCGGGCTCTTTAATTTTCGAAGTGCCTCTTTAAATACGTTTTTTCTTGAGTGAACTTTTCAGTTTGAGCTACTCGAAATTATAGAGGGGCTTATCGGGATTCTAGATGATGACCTTAGTGCGCGATGCTCTAACCAACTGCGCCATGAAGCACAAATTGGGAACAAGGTCAATGATATGGGAAAATATGAACTCAAAATTTACCTTGCTCCCAGTGTATGGCTTCATAGCTCATATGTTCAGAGCTTCCCACCTGTCACTTGTTCAAATTCCGTTGAAGGCCTGATTTTTATGACTTCTTGATTTTCAGTTGCTCAAACTGTGGAAAATTTGTTCAATGTTCTACTGCATTCTTTGCCACACCGGTACCTGCCATTTTTTCGTTATAAACTTTTTAATGTTTAGCTTTTATTAGCTTTATCCACACAATATTGTTTAGCAAGGCTTTAACATAAAGACGGTACAGATCTCTCCAACCCTTGTAGGATTGTCATTTAGTAACACTACGTTTAATAAAAATGTATTACAATTCCAAACTTCCGATGGACGTAAGATCTCGTTTAGTTTTAGTCTCTTACCTCGCGGTTCTCATTGACCACTTCCAAATGAAGTTTTTTCTGGGTCAATGTAACAAACAAATTTTATTAATAAACATAACTGGGATAAGAAACCCAACTGGTAGGAGGCAGACCTGTTGGCTACTTACAAGCGTAGCCGAGGGATTGAACTCGGCGCTACCAAGAACAAACACCAGCTGGTGGTCAGAACAGGGCTTGAACCCGAGACTTACAGATTTCAAGTCCAACTCCCTAACTACTTGGCCACTCTGCCTCCTGTATGACTCTCATAAAACAAAAACAAAAGCAGTTACAATAATCAATCGAAAACGCAAAGAAGCTAACCTATAGCAAACCATTGCTAAGCGCGGGAAAAAGCGTGACCGGCATCCAAGCGCGAGAAATTGCGTGGGACCACGTCGCAATTTGTTTTGGTTTTTGCATCCAATGGTCCAGTACGTCGCGTGTTTGTTTTTAAGCCAGCCACAGAACGAAATAAAGCAACACCGAAGTCATTTCAGGCTACCTTCTATTTAATTGTATGTGGAAGGTGCGGTGGCCTATTTTGATGGACTCCGGATCGAATGGCCCGTGTTCGAGTCTCGGCCAGGGCACTGTGTTGTGTTCTTGAGGCAAGACACTTTATTCTCACCGTGCCTCTCTCCACTCAAGAGTTAGCCTCTTCCAGTAGTTCAGTTAGTTGGGGCGCAGCGCGAAAAACAGCGCTGTTTTTGGCGCTGCGCCCCAACTAAATGAACGACTGGAAGAGGCTACCCAGGAGTATAAATGGGTGCCAGCGAATTGTTGGGGAAACCTAACAAATTGCGTGGGATTGACCTGCGATTGACTAGTATCCCGTCCAGGGGGGAGCCGGTAGAAATGCTCCGAGCCGCTTCATGCTACAGAAACCGGGATAAACTCCGGCATCTATGAGCCAGTCGGTTCCAAGGCGTTACTTTTCTATACATGTGAAATCTGCTCTAAAGATAAATGTATGATTCAATTACACAGCTTAAGAGAGGTATGCAACTTCCAATTTCAAAAAGGACGCTATGATCGATACTCCTTGATAGTTCTTTATAATGCTATTGAGTGAAAGAATGTATGATTACAGTATCCAAAACAGCTGAGAGATCATATAAAAGATACCTTATTGTTGTCTCCTTATAGTAACAGCCGGGGGAGAGGCCGTGAAATCCAGAAAAGAATAATTCCTGGGGCAACAGTAATTAATTGATATTTGTAGTGGCTGCTCAGGCAGTAATGGTAACATGAAAATGCATCCAATAAACTAAATGCCTGGGCAATATTTTGTAGTCTCCATTTTTAATTGTATTCCTACTTATTATTTTGCGTTGAGAAGTGAAAAAGTTACAAGCAAAAAACAAAAGCATCCATTTGTTTCTGCAAAAAAAAATACCGACACGATGAAAGACCCAAAATCTTGGCGAGAAAATAAAGAAAAAGAGGACAAGCAAACTTTGGAAAGTTTAAGATCGACCTAAGAACAATACAGCAGGCACTAAACCTAGGGTGCGATCCATTCAGCCAAAAATTCTCCTGTGTCGAAAGGAATAGTATTTTATTTTCTTGACTGAACTACTATTCTTGGTTCGGTTTGACAATTTCGAGTTGAATGAAGATCTTTATTTCTGCGGAATCACCTTATAATCGCAAATCCTATGGAACGTTGTCACATGACGTCACGGCATCCATATTGGTGTTCGAAGACAGTAAAACGGTGAACATGTTGCTGTACCAAACGAATCCCGAGGGAGTTAAACTCTTTTCTCATGCAAGCATTTTCTTTCGTTCCAATAAATTTGCATAGCTGCTGGTCACGTGAGTGAGAACGCTCTATACACAACCAGGAATTCAACGAAAAAAGCAGGGTCTTGAATTACTGACTGCGTAAAGGTGGTAGAGGATTTAGAACAACTTGAGGCACATGAGGTCATCGTGCCTATCATTTCCAATAATAAAATAATCCAGATATACTACGCGCGATCCCATTCTTCCACAGGTCTATTTAGATAAGAGTATATAAACATGGCTGAGGCGTTTTTCATTCGCGCGTATTTTCACAAAATATTTTATGACACCAATAGAGGACTTTTTTCCCGTTTACATAGCCT
The DNA here is from genome assembly GCF_042242905.1 of Orbicella faveolata. NCBI lineage: Eukaryota > Metazoa > Cnidaria > Anthozoa > Scleractinia > Merulinidae > Orbicella > Orbicella faveolata. The sequence continues at coordinate 6,729,501 of NW_028301536.1, read as the reverse complement.
CAGCTTGACTGTTCGGGGATTGGGGGAATTCTCAAAAGTTTCGCTAACCTACGACTGCGTCTTGGGTTTGCATAACTGTCTCGAGTTTTCCCAATCCCCTATTGTTTAGACGAGGCTAAAAAAAGCAGAGAAAAAGTCCTGCGGTAATTTCAATCATTACTTACCCTATAAAGACGGCTATCACACTCGTTACTACATGACCTAGGGAAACTTTCAACTGCTTTTACCATTAATTTCATTAACCCGAAAAGAAGGATTTCGGAAAGTGAAAGCCTGTTTTTAAACGTTTGACTTCTTTTTTTTTTTTTTAGGAAATTGAGATTCAGATTTCAAAAGTCAAATCCGGATTTCCTTCCCCGCGGCGACGCCGACGCACTTGTCCCTTTCGTAAACGGTTGCTGCCATTTTCGCGAAGCTATTCTTTTTTTAACTATCAATGAATTTTTCCCTACTAAATTAACGAAAAAAAGAAACTTTGTAAGTAAACACCCAGTATCAAACCCAGAACCTCTGTTTCCTAACATTCCACTTGAACCACTACATTACAACGTTGATCAGCCAAATCTCCGCAAAATTTATTATAAAGCGAGATTTTCTTAAATTTTAATGGTATAGTTGCCCCAACCATCAAATAAAAGCTAACCGCAAGCAAACCAGTGTGAATATAAACAATTAAGAATTTGGTGAATACGCTTTACTCCATCAACAAATTATATATGGGTTATTGACCAAGTGTGAGGTCAAGATGGCTGGATATTGGCCGAGTCCTTTTTGTGTGTGTATGTGGGTGTGCGTGTTTTTTTGTTTGTTTGTTTGTTTTTTTTTTCGCGTGGAGTTTACTGGAGTACTCCCGTAAATTTCCTAAAGGGGCGTCCCGTGTAGGGTCTTAAGCCCTCACCCTATTTAAGGGAGGCGCGGTGGCCTCATGGTTAGTGCACTCGTCTCCGGATCGAGCGGTCCGGGTTCGAGCCCTGGCGGGGGACATTATGTTGTGTTCTTGGGCAAGACACTTTACTCTCACAGTGCCTCTCTCCACCGAGGTGTATAAATGGGTACCGGCGAACTTAATGCTGGGGGTAACCCTGCGATGGACTAGCATCCCATCCAGGGGGGAGTAGAAATACTCCTAGTCGCTTCATGCTACAGAAACCGGGATAAGCTCCGGCCTGATGGGCCACTTGGCTCGTATGCAGACTTTACCTACCTATCATACAGGGGAAGGGGCAGATCTAACAGTACTAGCGAAACAGAAACAAAACAGTGATTATGGTGGCAAAACATGGGTGGCAGGGAAGACAGAGCCTATTACTGGGGAACCAGATGAGGGGTGCCCTTCTGGGAGGACAATAGGTCAGATGGGGCGATGGCACCATCCTGGAGAGATCCGGACCTATTTCCTTGGGTGTAACACAGGATGGACCAGAAGAGGGGTGCCCCTCTGGTAGGACAATAGATGGTACGATGACACCATCCTGGAGAGATCCGGTATATTTCCAAGGGTGGCCATAGCACTTACTGTGGGGCAAAGTGCAGCCTAGGTTGCACTTCCCTGCCACCAAAAAAACTTTTATTGACTAAGCAGCTATGGTTTACCCACAATATAATAAATAGAACATGACAGTGAATAAACCGAGAAGGTTCAGCAGGCGAAAGCCACCTTCTCACGAAAGGTAATTACAGCCACATGGAGGAAAAAGATGGGAAAGGACAAAGCTACCAATACAGGGAGGGAGGGTGGGGAAAGTGGAGAACGGCCTAGCTTGAATACTAGCTCACAACTGGGACAGGGTCAGAAAACAATGGGATTTTACTAGCTGGGGATTGAAGGAGTTGGGAGGGGTATAGCACGCTGAAATCACATGAGAGCATGGTGGAAAATCACTGGGAGCTTTGTCGTATGATTTCCCATTAATAAAACCATTGAGTTGTATTGGACATTGACCAAGGCTATTGCACAATGGCTAATAGGGGGAAGATAACAGAACTGGTGACAACCTTAGATGACAGCTATGATGTAGACCACAGAACTCATTAACACAGTTTAAATGCTTAAACTTCCAACTGTCAAAACAAGGTATCCGCTGACCAGTATCACGTGACCATATCGCGGGCTCAAGTTTACAGCTCATCGAGGTCATGTGTTTATTTGACCGCTGACCAAGTGCTGGTTGTTGATTGGATCACGGGCTCATGTCAGGTTAACTTGTTGAAAATAGGGCAGGATTGTTCGGAAGCCGGTTAACGCTAACCCAGAATTAAAAGTTAACTGAATTATAACTTTTTCTTCTATACAAATGTTTTTTGCTGCTTTGTTTTGTATATATGGTGATTATTAAAACTCAAAACAAAAGGCCAAACAATATACAGAAAACGTCACCGCAAAGTTACAAAATTCAAATTCAAATTTTACCCTTTCCTAGGTTAACTTAATCGGAATCTGAATAACCCGGCCCAGGAGCTACGCTTTAAGGCTGGCCTAAATCTATATATTATTTTCAATAATTAATTTAAACGATAAATTATATAATTTGATAATTACGAACATTATTTATCTACACTGGGATAAATCGAAATAAATTTATTTGATATCGCTTTTTTTTTTTTTTTTTCATTGAAAAGAGGTATCTAGATTTCTAAACCAAATCCGACAAAAATTATTTTGTACAGAGAAAAATGCTGTCATCTTATTGAACCGGGAGTCATAATCGGGGACGGAGACCGTAAGCGCAAGCTATTTCTAGTATTGGGGTTGTCCCTATGATATGGGTCAATTTTGCTATTTTTAGAACAAATTGCGCCATCCCGTGCGGCACACGCGCGTACATGCTGCGAGGATTTTTGCAGATGTAGCGCGGGGAAATGGCGTCCGAAATTCCCGAAATGTTTGATGCTTTTGGCCCACAAATCAATACGTTCATGTCTGTTGGATTTTTGCTTCAGTATTTTCGTCGTAAGCTGTTCCAGTTTGAGTGAAGTAAGACAGTGTCGAATTTAGTCACGTCCCGCTTTGTATCACTGACCAAGTTGTGTTCCGCTACTTCTTTTACAAGAGCTCCACATTACTCCACGCTAAGTTTCACATATGTTGAAGATTAACAGCTTTTCCATAACACAGCAAAAAAGCCAGTTGGATATATTTGGATATACCACCGTTTCGGGACTTCAAAGTTTCCCTCCTCTTGCCACACGCTTGCGAGGATTTCGCCAGAGTCTATCGCGACCGAAAAGTAAAAAAAAAATAATGTCAAGTTTGAGCTTCACCTCTGAATTGTAAGCAACGCTTGATGTTTTATCAAGGCCCAACGTTTACGGGCAATAAATTGTCTGTCATCGATGAATAAGAGCGCCCGCCAATGCATGTACAGTCAGTAAAACATGACAAATTTGAGTTCCGCACTTTCGTGTGAAAGCGTAAATCGAACTCATATAATATCTCTAGTTTTTAAGTATGTTTAAGGTTGATAAATGTTTGAGAACATATGAAAAGTTTAGCCCAAAATATTGTGAATACAGCAGAAATAACCAGCAAAGTTACGATGACGCTTTCTTTAATCAACTCGAATATCGATTTCGATTTCGTTGGTTGAGTTATCAAAACTCCTTGTCTATTTTATTTTCGCAGTGTAAAATTTCACTATGTTAAAGAAATACACATGATGTTAGTAGCCTTTTGGCGTTGGTGAAAACTGTTGCAGCATCTCAGCACAAAAGACAGCGAAAGAAATCTTTATCAAGATTTGTTGACAATTGAAAACACCGACTCGGATTTGGAAGTGCACGAACTGCACTATGCAAATGAGCTACTTAAGTACGCGTCAGACTTTCCTTTCAAAAACTTTTGCAAACTCGCCAAACAAACAAAACAATAAGAAACTATCAAAAACAGGGTTTGGTTATGATTAAGCATTGTTTGGGAAACTCACAAATTAACTCGATACCAGAGTAAAGAGTTTTCTTGCGTAACTTTTCTTTACAGAACAAACGCAAAATCTTACTCGTACAACTAGCGCGAGCAGATATTATTCAATCACAGCGCGAAATTGAAGTCATGCTTTCGACCTTGAAAATCTCACCTTTTCCGTTAGCTCAGAGCGTAAAACCACATATAAGAGCCCTGGTTCTTATTCCCTGCGTTATTCCCTGCCATCGCTGTGAAAAATCTGCAGGAGAATCTCGCCATTTGATCACGCAACGTGACAACGTCCACGCGAGAGCCCCCGACATGTGCGTGGATCCGCCAGGATATATGACGTCAGGATGGCGCAATTTGTTCTAAAAATAGAAAAATTGTCCCATATCATAGGTGCGCGTGGATCCCAAGACTTACGGTCTCCGTCCCCGATTATGGCTCCTGATTGAACAAATTACCGATTATTAGAAACTTGCCACTGTTTCCAGTGTCTGGGTATTGTCGCAGTGTTGGTTGTGCTGTGTCAAGTTACTTTTTAAGAGACTCTCTAGCCGAGTAAAATGAACTGGCCCATTTTTAAAGCTCGGTGCCGTTAATCTTAGGTTCGTTAGATTTCTTTGTGTATTTGGTTTAACCAAGAGATTATCAAGGTAAGAGAGTGAATCCCCATATAGGTCCTCTAGCTAAGTTAATCCCTCTTGAGTTATTTTTAGACATTGCACCCAGTTCTTCCGCGGACATTACTCTCGCGTTGCGTGGATGTTTTCGTGGAAGATCTGTTCATGTTTCGTTTCGTTTCGTTTGAAAACAAAGGAAAGCATCCAACGCTGTGGGGATGTCTTCCTTGATATTTTGATTACAAGCAAAGGAGCTTCGGCTCTCGGTATGTTTTTATACATTTGGAAACTTTAATAGGAGTTTAAATAAGAGACGGATGTCCCCTGCACAAACAATAACAACTGAATGAACGGCAGAGAAATGAGTAGACAAACGAGTGCAAAGCAAACAAACGCCCAAACACAAACTTGGCAACGGAACAAACAGATGGTCCAAAGTGCGGGAAGACGCTCGCTGCCCAAGTTGCAAAAGCGGTTTAAGCAGCAACAGCAACAACGCCAAAGGCAACATCGATTAAAAAACAACTTAATATTCAACCTACGAATCTCGCGAGAATTTAGATTCATTCAGTTTGTCTACGCTGTCAGAAATATCCCAAACAGAATATGTAAGACAGCGTCAAAATTCGAAAAGGAAATTTCAAAAAATGGCCGTCGTATATTTCACGTTCTCTCGAATATGCAGAATGTGGCTATTTCACGTTGTTGTTTTGTGACATTTTGTAAACAACGGCAAAGAAGTTTACAAACAATTATAACGCGCGCTTACACAGCCATTATATTAGTTGCCGTTGCCGTTAAAGTTTGCATAATGAAACTCCCTAAAACCAAATAAACAGCCAAATACTGAACAGCTAAACAAGCACAAAACAAACGAAAGTCCGGCCGAACAAAAAGACGGCTGCAGCTGACAGCGCAGAAAACATCTCTGCTATGAAACGAAATCAAAACATATAAAATGACGTTCCCGACATTTCGTCTCAGGTAGTTTCGAGAAAGTCGCTTCGGCTGTCCATGCATCGCGCGAGCAGCATCCTCGAAAGAACTGGGTACCATGTCTAAAAAAACCTTAAGAGGGATTATCTTACTTAGGGGACCTATCTGTGGATTCACTCTCTTACCTTGATAATCTCTTGGTTTAACTCAATCAATTTCAAATTCCTCACCATTTCTTTGCTTTTGAAAAGGTTGATAGTTTATTTGGGCCGTAAAATGTTGTATTTATTTCAATATCTTTTTTTCTATATTTTACGCTACATTTACTCGTATTAAATATTAGTTAGTTATTTCTCTTCACGCCATGAGGCGCATAAGGCTGTAACTGTCTCTCGCCAACTAGCCCTGTCTTGCGCTGCGCCCCTGACCTCCGCCCAGCTGGACTATCTCTTTTGCCTGGATTCTTTTTCCACCGTCCTTCTCCATGTGGTTTTAGGTCGTCCCACTTTTCTCTTCCCTTCAGGTTGCCACTCCATCGCCACCATGCAGTCATCATTCCTCTCCTTTCTGAGCACATGGCCAATCCAATTCCATCTTCTCCTTCGGATTTCATCACTGATCTTCCTTACGCCTGTTACTTAGGAAATTGTGTCGTTTCGGATGCGTTGTGGCCACCAAATTCTTAGAATCCGTTTCAGGCACGTGAACTGAAATCTGTCCAGTTTCTTCTCCTCAGCAGCTGTTAGTTTCCATGCTTCACACCCATACAATAGAACTGGTCGTACCAAGGTCTTAAACATTTTGATTTTTGTATTCCGACCAATGTTCCGTGTGTTCCAGATTTTCCTGAAGTTGAAAAATGCTCTTTGTGCCTTACTTAGACGTTTATTGATGTCTTCCGTGCCACCATCCTCTTTTGTCACAGTCACACCCAGATATACAAACTCTTCGACGTCTTCGACTTCCTCACTTCCAGTCATTACTTTGTCTTCTCTTCGTGTATTCATTCTCATCACTTTGCATTTTTGAGCATTCAGTTTCAGTCCCACTCTTCCTGCATTATCTACCAGTCGGTTGGTCTTGTTCTGTGTGTGCTCGTATTTTGATGAAACTAGGACTACATATCGTCTGCAAAGGCGAGGTCTTCGAGTGTACTTGTGAAGTTCCATCTGATGCCATTTCTATGCCTTTCTGTTGTTCTTCGCATTGTCCAGTCAACAGTAAGCAGGAACAGGAAGCCTGACATGACACATCCTTGTTTAACGCCAGTGGTGATCTTAAACCATCTTGTTTGCTCTCCCTCGTCCAGTACAGAACACTCAAAATCGTCATACATGATCTTCGCCATTCTTGTCAGCTTGTCAGGGATGCAATAGGCCTTCATGATTCTCCACAGTCCTTCGCGGTGTACAGAGTCGAAAGCTTTTTCGAAGTCGACAAAGTGTGCATAGAATGTTGCCTGCCACTAATTGACCTGTTCTATGATGTTACGGAGGATGAATATTTGATCTGCTGTGCTCTTGTTCTTTCGAAATCCAGCTTGTTCTTGTTCATGGTCTACTCCGTTTTGTATTCTCTCGATGATGACTCTCCCCATTACTTTGCTTGCCACAGGTAACAATGTCACACCACGCCAATTCTTGCAGTCTTTCAAATCTCCTCGTTTTGGTATTTTCACTATCAAGCCTTTCTTCCATTGGTCAGGTACCTTCTCCTCATGCCATATTCTATTAAACAGTCTTGTCAACTCCTTTACTGCCACATCACTATCTGCTTTGTACAGCTCTGCTGGGATACCGTCGATTCCAGGTGTTCTTCCACTCTTTGTCTTCCTGAGTGCCTGCCTCACTTCTGCTTCCTTTATCTCTGTTGTATCCATCTCACTAATTTCGTCTGTCTCTACTTCATTTTCTTCAATTGGGTTCGCCGGGGCCTCCCTGACTAGTACCTCCTCAAAGTGTTCAGCCCATCTTTCAAGTCTGGCATTCTTGTCTTTTATTATCTCACCCCTCTTGTTCTTAACTGTTGCAACTTGACGCCGCCGCTTGTTGGTGATTTTTTTGGTTGTTTGGTACAGTTCTCTGGTTCTTCCATTCTCTGAGTACTTTTCTGCTTCATTTCCCATCTGTTCTAGCCAAAACCTTTTGTCTTCTCTTGCTCTGCGTTTAACCTCTCTGTCTTTCATCTTGTACTCTAGTCGTAGCTTGCTTTTTCTCCTCTCTGATTTTGTGCTGTGTACTTTGTCATGGATCATCTGCCGTTGGTCTATTGCTTTCCAGGTTTCCTCCCTCAACCATTGCTTGTTTTTCTTCTTCACTCGACCTAGGACTTTTTCTGCAGTTTCTTTGTAAACTTTTTCCATTTTGTCTGCAGTCCTCGTTGATATTTTCTTCGACCTCTCGTACTGCAAATCTGTTGTGCAGTTCGACGCTGAACTTTGCTTTGAACATTTCGTTTGCGAGCTTTTGTGTGTCAAATCTTGCATTGGTCTTTGCTCTATCTGGGTTTCTGTGTAGTTTCAGCTTTATTTTCATAACTAGTAGGTAGTGATCACTGGCTGCATCTGCACCACGGTACACTCTGGTGTCTTCCACAGATCTCCTTCATTCTTTACGGATCATCATGTGATCAATTTGGTTTTGCGTTCTTCCGTCAGGTGACACCCAAGTTGCTTCATGAGTTGTTCGGTGTGGGAAGCATGTTCCTGTGATCACAAGGCCATTCATTGAGCAGAAATCACATAATCGTTCGCCATTATCATTTATGTTACCCAATCCATGTTTCTCCATTATCCCTTCCATATCTTTGTTGTCATCACCAACTTTTGCGTTCAAGTCTCCCATAATAATGACTACGTCATGTCTGTTGCATGTATCAAAAGTTGCCTGGAGTTGATCGTAGAAACCATCCTTCTCATCATCTGTAGATTCATTTGTCGGAGCATACACTTGGATGACTGTTGTATTTTTAAAGCGTGAGTAGAATCGTGCAGTTATTATGCGGCTGCTTACTGCTCTCCATTCAATAAGACTTTTTTGTGTGTCCTGGCTCATCATGATTGCCACCCCTCTCTGGTGCTCACTTTCTTCTCCAGCATATATCATTGTATAGCCATTTCTCATCTTAATACGTCCAACTCCTGTCCGTCTTATCTCGCTTAGCCCCATCGGGTGAAGTCTGTATCGTTCCATCTATCGTGCAACTTGGCCGTATTAAACATTCCATAATTATATTTATCTTGTAGAACTTCAAGCAGTAGAATTTTAAGAATGAAAAGAAAGCGGCGGAGAAATATCAATTATCTCTGATCTTGGAATCAAAAAAAATTAAAGTAACTCTTTAAGTCGTTTAATAACGCTTAGCTCATATAAAGTGACTACGCTACGAAAATCTTCTCTTCCTTTCTTGTTGCCGCTGCGAAAATGCTCCCTTGTTGGAGGGGGGATTAGGGTGGTATAGAGTGAAAAGAAAAACAATGGTCTGGCACGTGTTTTTTTCATTTTTTTTTGGTTGTTTGTTTTTGCGCATTTCGTTAGCTGTTTTTTTCCCCTCATTTACCCTACATGGAAGCTCGTTGGTACACTACTGTGATTGCGATAATCGCGGACGTTTGCTGTGCTTGCTTCTTATACGCAGCTCGCGAAATAGCCGCGTGTGTAAACCGTAAAACCATGGGATGAATCAAGGGCTCTTTCTTGAGTGAGTATTTGAAAACTCAAGGAGACTGAGAGACCACCCGAGAATATGAAGCCTGCCGTAGCTCAAGGCGTATTAGTTAACAAGTGCTTTTCAAGTAGAGTTATACCTGGAGTAACTCAATTTAGTGGTATATAGTTAAAACCGTTTGGGAATGAGCTAAGAATTGATGATATAATCAGCTACATACCTGCATACTTGTTCATCACCCATTTCTTTTTCTTTGACATTTTCTGTGGGTATGTTGGTAAATTAGGCATGGAAAAGCTGCAAAGTGAGGGATATTTCTTACAACTGCACCATCCTACTAGCTTTGAAAGGCGCACCGAGGTCGGCTCGCGAATATGTTCCTTCACAGTCCTCTTTTGTTTGTCAACTTTCATCGAAACACTTTCCTGTAGATCGCCAGGGTCAATTTTCTAGAGCTTTGTGTGCACTGTTTGTTCGCATTCAACGTCAGGAAAAGATGTTGACAAACCTTCCACCACCGATTTTATTATTATTATAAAGTTGGGCCTTTCTCATAAACGCGAAGATGGTGTTAGTTACATTGCATTACATAGTGACACTCATGTGCAGCTTTTTAGCTGGTCAAGCCGTTATTTGTTATCTTTACAAAAATGAGTCAGGAACGACCGACAAAAATGTTAAACAAAGGTAATTTAAAAGTGAAGAATGATCATCGCAGTTAATTTTCCAATTTAAGCAATTGGAAAGAAGAAGCCTGAAAAAATCAGGGCTTCAACGGGATTCGAACCCGTGACCTCCGCGATACCGGTGCGATGCTCTACAAACTGAGCTATGAAGCCACGCAGTGGGAGCGAGGTCAATCAATTGAGTTCATATCTTCCCATGAGGAGTGAAATGATGTGAAGTTTATATGAAATAATTCATATATGAACTGCGGTAGTAGATGAAAGTGAAGAATGATCATCGCAGTTAATCTTCCAATTTAAGCAATTGGAAAGAAGAAGCCTGAAAAAAAAAAAAACAAAAAAAACCAGGGCTTCAACGGGATTCGAACCCAACCCTCCGCGATACCGGTGCGATGCTCTACAAACTGAGCTATGAAGCCACACATTGGGAGCGAGGTCAATTAATTGAGTTCATATCTTCCCGTGAGGAGTGAAATGATGTGAAGTTTATATGAAATAATTCATATATGAACTGCGGTGGTAGATGAAAGTGAAGACTGATCATCGCAGTTAATTTTCCAATTTAAGCAATTGGAAAGAAGAAGCCTGAAAAAAAAAAAACAAAAAAAACAGGGCTTCAACGGGATTCGAACCCATCCCTCCGCGATACCGGTGCGATGCTCTACAAACTGAGCTATGAAGCCACACATTGGGAGCGAGGTCAATTAATTGAGTTCATATCTTCCCGTGAGGAGTGAAATGATGTGAAGTTTATATGAAATAATTCATATATGAACTGCGGTGGTAGATGAAAGTGAAGACTGATCATCGCAGTTAATTTTCCAATTTAAGCAATTGGAAAGAAGAAGCCTGAAAAAAAAAAAAACAAAAAAAAAAAACAGGGCTTCAACGGGATTCGAACCCATCCCTCCGCGATACCGGTGCGATGCTCTACAAACTGAGCTATGAAGCCACACATTGGGAGCGAGGTCAATTAATTGAGTTCATATCTTCCCGTGAGGAGTGAAATGATGTGAAGTTTATATGAAATAATTCATATATGAACTGCGGTGGTAGATGAAAGTGAAGACTGATCATCGCAGTTAATTTTCCAATTTAAGCAATTGGAAAGAAGAAGCCTGAAAAAAAAAACAAACAAAAAAAAACAGGGCTTCAACGGGATTCGAACCCAACCCTCCGCGATACCGGTGCGATGCTCTACAAACTGAGCTATGAAGCCACACATTGGGAGCGAGGTCAATTAATTGAGTTCATATCTTCCCGTGAGGAGTGAAATGATGTGAAGTTTATATGAAATAATTCATATATGAACTGCGGTGGTAGATGAAAGTGAAGAATGATCATCGCAGTTAATCTTCCAATTTAAGCAATTGGAAAGAAGAAGCCTGAACAAAAAAAAAAAAAAAAAAACCAGGGCTTCAACGGGATTCGAACCCGTGACCTCCGCGATACCGGTGCGATGCTCTACAAACTGAGCTATGAAGCCACACATTGGGAGCGAGGTCAATTAATTGAGTTCATATCTTCCCGTGAGGAGTGAAATGATGTGAAGTTTATATGAAATAATTCATATATGAACTGCGGTGGTAGATGAAAGTGAAGACTGATCATCGCAGTTAATTTTCCAATTTAAGCAATTGGAAAGAAGAAGCCTGAAAAAAAAAAAAACAAAAAAAAAAAACAGGGCTTCAACGGGATTCGAACCCATCCCTCCGCGATACCGGTGCGATGCTCTACAAACTGAGCTATGAAGCCACACATTGGGAGCGAGGTCAATTAATTGAGTTCATATCTTCCCGTGAGGAGTGAAATGATGTGAAGTTTATATGAAATAATTCATATATGAACTGCGGTGGTAGATGAAAGTGAAGACTGATCATCGCAGTTAATTTTCCAATTTAAGCAATTGGAAAGAAGAAGCCTGAAAAAAAAAAAAACAAAAAAAAACAGGGCTTCAACGGGATTCGAACCCAACCCTCCGCGATACCGGTGCGATGCTCTACAAACTGAGCTATGAAGCCACACATTGGGAGCGAGGTCAATTAATTGAGTTCATATCTTCCCGTGAGGAGTGAAATGATGTGAAGTTTATATGAAATAATTCATATATGAACTGCGGTAGTAGATAAAAGTGAAGAATGATCATCGCAGTTAATTTTCCAATTTAAGCAATTGGAAAGAAGAAGCCTGAAAAAAAAAAAAAAAAAAAAAACCAGGGCTTCAACGGGATTCGAACCCGTGACCTCCGCGATACCGGTGCGATGCTCTACAAACTGAGCTATGAAGCCACACATTGGGAGCGAGGTCAATTAATTGAGTTCATATCTTCCCGTGAGGAGTGAAATGATGTGAAGTTTATATGAAATAATTCATATATGAACTGCGGTGGTAGATGAAAGTGAAGAATGATCATCGCAGTTAATTTTCCAATTTAAGCAATTGGAAAGAAGAAGCCTGAAAAAAAAAAAAACAAAAAAAAACAGGGCTTCAACGGGATTCGAACCGAACCCTCCGCGATACCGGTGCGATGCTCTACAAACTGAGCTATGAAGCCACACATTGGGAGCGAGGTCAATTAATTGAGTTCATATCTTCCCGTGAGGAGTGAAATGATGTGAAGTTTATATGAAATAATTCATATATGAACTGCGGTAGTAGATAAAAGTGAAGAATGATCATCGCAGTTAATTTTCCAATTTAAGCAATTGGAAAGAAGAAGCCTGAAAAAAAAAAAAAAAAAAAAAAAAAAAAAAAAAAAAAACCAGGACTTCAACGGGATTCGAACCCGTGACCTCCGCGATACCGGTGCGATGCTCTACCAACTGAGCTATGAAGCCACACATTGGGAGAGAGGTCAATTAATTGACTTCATATGAACTCTGTCATTACTGCAGGCTTGCGGTGCTAGTAAAACGGACAGAAGGCAGATCTTTAATTTTTTGGGAGTTATTTTGTTTTACCGCAAACTCAAGCCCAGTTAATCGACAGGCATATGCTAACTAAGTATCTGAAAGATGTGACCTTCAGTAACAAAAGCAGGCTGTGAAAGAATAAAATGAACAAATTGGCTTTAATACAACTAATCAAAACTTTGCAAAGGACAACAACATGGCAACCAGGGGGCCAACTAGGGAACCGAATGGTTTACTTGGCCTCCACACTCCAGCTTTATTACTGTTTCCCTTGTCAATTAATATTACTTCATTTGGTCTCTTTTGCAAATAATATTAGACACTGCTGCCTGATTCATTCAGATAAATTGTTTGAATGGTTATATCCGGTGACATCTCTTACTTAGAAGTTACCTACAGAATCAGTTACTTATAAAAAGGAATAGCGTGATGCTTGGCCGGCGTTTTAGACGTGTTAGCAAATCCTCCGAAAAGATTTCTGGCTGCACTATCTGACTCATTGATTAGTTGTTCTGTGCAAAGCTATTTCAGGTGATACCTACAAAATTTAGATGGCAAAAAAGGAATTTCACCTTCCTTGTCCAAGTCCTAAATCCAAGATTTCTAGAAAAAGAAACGTTACCAGGATATGGGAAGAAAACATTGCCTCCCTCTAGTCCACTATTCAGTGTTGAAGATGAAGCTGTTTCGTTCAAATACTCAGAGAAGCGACTTTTAGTCGGAACACCCGCTCTCTCCGAATGGAGTGGTACGCGCTTTGTCCAGGGTTTTGCCCATGGTAATCAATGGTACGGCATTCCATGGCTGACAGTTTGACAGTTTGACAGCAATGGTACGCCTCTTACACCTGAGGATCAGGTTTCTTAACACGGTAGTGCTGGTACCCGCGAAATGTTGCAAAAAGAATCAATCGGTCATTCCAGTTGAACAATTACTGATATACGGTAAAAATTTTAATAGTAGGCTGCTGAGCTGCTACTAAGAAAACAGCCCAAAGCAAGATAAGATGGGAAGCGACGTTGTCGGACTTCTGCTCCGGAAGGAAGTAAAAAGTAAAAAGAAGGAAAATAAGAAGATTGTTTTAATATTCTAATGGTATGCAGTTTCTTCGGACCACATTTGAGGATAAAAACTAGAGATAAAGAACGACGTTTCGATCTCTCTGAGATCATTTTCAAGCTTAAAAAAGTAATCAAATTGTTTGCATATATGAGTAAAATTAAGAAATGAGAATTTGAAAAGAGATAAAAATATGTAAATATGCAATAAGCGTTTCAACATGCAAGTGTAACAAACACTAAAATACAAAAGGCTAGATGAGACAATAATAGAACTAAGTTAAAAACAGCAAAAGATAATTATAATAAATGTAAAATATGTATACTTTGCGCTGTAAAGATAACTTTTCGTGGATGGAGTCAGACTGCTTGTTCAAAGTTGGCTTTAGGTTTTAGATCTTTTGTAAAAAGTATCTCATAAATTATGGACTCAAATTTGCGCTGGCCCCTCCTTAAGATCTTAAATCTAAGATCTATGTCACTTAGGTCCCTCCCATGTTACTCTCTGGCGCATGTGTGTGTTGTTTCTCTTGATATTAGCTTTATTGTGAAACAAACGATGTAATAAGGTTTACTTCGCTTTTGTTGCCCAGCATCAACAAAAGAGTTTACACTTGACAGAAGCCAGCTGAGTAGCCGGTTGTGGTGTGAGTGTAAACCATTTCGTCAAGCAATAATTGTAGGGGGCCACATTAGAAAAGAAATTCACCACTGTCCAGAGCGATGTCAATTAGGAAGAAGACAACTATACCATAATCTTTTTGGAATACGAAGGCAAAACCAAGAAAACAACTTTTGCATATAAGAACTGCGTAAAACTTTCTTTATACTCTGTAACAGTGGTCTACTGATCAGCTCACCGAAGGCTGGTACCTGTTCATTGCCCTCTTGGTGATGTTTAGGTCATTTGATTTGATACCTTTTTACCAGGTACAATCGCGCTGAAAAACTACCACTGCAAGTGGTTATAACGGTTGATATTATAACAAATTATCAAAAAGTGGCATAAAAGCCTTTGAAGAAACGTATAACCCTTCTTCAATGTTCAGAAGACCGTCATACGGTGAACACTGAAGAAGGGATATACACCCGAAACGTCTGTTTCTTCAAAGACTTTCATAACACTTGTTGATAATTTGTTATAATACCAACTTATAAGCTATTTAGCTGCAAGTGCCACTCATCTTTAATGGTTTTTCCGTTCACCACTCATGACTTAACGGTTATTAGTAGAATTCTATCTACTAGTATACTAATGCAAATGCTGTAATCTGATTGGTTGAGCCATCGGACACAATCAGCCATGCAGTGGCTGGAGGTCGTCTAGGAAATGGCGACTTTTTTTTTTTTTTGAAAAAAAACTGATGCGCAAACGCACACAACTTCAATTTTAAATGACAGTTCAATCCTAGCGACCTTTTTCAGGCGCAAAGTTTAATGATACGTCAAGAAATAATTGGAAACCGTTATTTGAGGTAAATTTTAGTAAGAATTCTACTAGAACAATTAGATTACTTGCTCTCGATTTCTATGAGGTGATAGTTGATGAGGCCTTCGCCCTCATCAACTATCACCTCAAAGAAATCTCGACCTCATAATCTAATTGTTAATTATTACACTCTGTAGCGGTGGTCTAATGAGCTCACAGAAGACTGGTACCTAATCATTGTCTTCTTGGTAATGTTTCAGTCATTTGAAATGATGCCTTCTTAATAATAATAATAATAATAATAATAGTAATAATAATAATAGTAATAATAATAATAGTAATAATAATAATAGTAATAATAATAGGAATGATGATGATGATGATGATGATGATAATATTAATAATAAACTTAATAATAAAGTGTGTTATCGTTTGTCTCACGATGTAGTCACTTGAGATGTAGATCGCGACGTTTCGACTGCTTACTGCTAGTCTTCTTCAGGCGATAAGGTCGACTGATTGCACGGTATCATTTATATCACAAAGGTCGGCTGTGATTGGTGCATTTCGATCCTCCTATTGTTCCATTGTTCCGGCGAGTAGCTGTTCCCTCAGTGGTCCTCTGTTCTACCGTTCTCTTGTTGTTGTGTATTTTGATCGTGGGAATCCATGCTTCAGGAATTTCAATTCCACTATCCCTGTTGATGTTATTAGGGTGAAGTCTTCTGTGAATAGCCTCCTTGACCCTACGTGTCTACCAGTGATGATGTCGATCAATAAACTTGACCTCATTCCAGATGGGATAGTGGCCAGTCTCGTGGGTGTGTTCAGAAACGGCGGAGGTCTGGGTACGGGCGAGTCGTATGTCCATGTCGTGTTCTTCATCACAGGGAATCCTGTAGACAACACCATCCTGTTTAGCCGGGTTGACGGTGTTCTTTGGTCGCACCAAGTGTGACCGAACTGTCGTTTCGGACTTAAAGGCGGTGCGAATGCCTTGTTGTTCTAGGCAGCGGCGGAGAGACTCCGAAACTCCTTGGACATAAGGTAAAATGGTGGTGGATTTAAATTCCGCGACGGGCTCTCTTTTTGGGGTTGTTCGTACCTTTGTGATCTTCTGTACAAAAGAGGAGGGATATCCGTTAGAAACAAGTACAGATGACAGATGTTTCTGCTCTCCAGCGATTACTGATGGTTTGGTCACGAGACGTTTAGCCCGGTCGTACAGACACTTCGCAATACCGCGCTTTACTTACTGACGGTGGTGTGAATCATACGCTAGGTACTGATCAGTATGTGTTGGTTTCCTGTAGACACTGGTGGTAAGGCGGCCATCAGGTTCTCTATAAACTGACGTGTCGAGGAAGGCGATCTTGCTATTATTCTCGATCTCCATGGTGAAACGGATTGATGGTTGTTGACTGTTTAGGTGTTGCAGGAAGACGTGAACTCTATCTCGATCCAGGATAGTGAAAGTATATCATCTACGTAGCGTTCCCAGATCTTAGGCTTGCAAGGTGCGGACTCTATTGCTTGTTCTTCAAATATCTCCATGTAGAGATTAGCAATAACCGCTCTTAAAAGGCTCTTAAATAACCGCTTGTTATTATTGCATCTACTACGATGAATAACAACAACCTTTTCCTCGACAATAATAAACTTATATTGCGCAGATATCAATAATAATAATAATTATAATAATAATTGTTGTCATAATATCACTAATAAAAACTGAACAATAACAATTAACTTATATTGTCCAGATATCTAGATAACATTTTCAGCTGCGCAAGTTTTATTTAAGAAAATGCAATGGGCTCTACGGCGTGTTAAGTAAAATAGTTAAAAAACAAACAAACAAACAAACAAACAAACAAACAAACAAAAAACAAAAAACAGCAGATTGCTCATATTTTTTTTTTTGTTTTTAGCACTATCTTCTCTGAGACACATTTCAAAGATACATTAGTGGAAGAGTAAATTAGTAGATCAAGTTCACAAA
Organism: Orbicella faveolata; assembly: GCF_042242905.1. Classification (NCBI taxonomy): domain Eukaryota; kingdom Metazoa; phylum Cnidaria; class Anthozoa; order Scleractinia; family Merulinidae; genus Orbicella; species Orbicella faveolata. The sequence continues at coordinate 6,712,285 of NW_028301536.1, read as the reverse complement.
TTAAAAATCCACTCCAAGTACGCAAATATTAAATTGTGTTCCAGTAAAATGAAACTAGTATAAATAATGATTAAAATTACTATTGTGATACTACATTGTTCGTGGCTAGTCTTACGGAGCACGTTCGTTTCGTCCCGGCCGAGGGACTCATCAGAGACCTTTTTGCTTGACAAACTCGTTGGGCATCGCGCCCAAAGTCTTGAACAATGTATTATCACAAGTGACTCTCAACTTTATTGTCAAAATTATTATTCGCAGATTTAAAACAGAGGTCTGTATACGAATTTATTATTTCGTGTTCCTTATTGAGTATCCGTCTTTCACTTTACATTTAAATATATTTGGAACCTACATGTAACTTAACGGTCAATTTTGAGAATGTTGTAGCTCTCCTGGAAGTTTCGGCGTCTCATAATAAACCTCCTTTTCAAAATTCTGAAAAATCTCTTTTGTTGTTTGTTTGTTTGATTGATTGTTTAGTTGGTTTGCATTTTTGTTCTTTTTGTTTGTTTGTTTGTTTATTTCCTTTTGTCTCTTTGTGGAGGGGTTCTTCGTTGGTCCTAGGTAGTAATGTGTAGTAGCTTTGGTAGTTAATAATTACACTTGTGAAGCAAATATTAATTCCTGTCGCTCATAAATAAAAATAATAAAGGTTAGGACTCGCTTATGATATCGCGTTTGGTCTATTCCTCGTATTTGCGCTTTAGGCATTATAGCCGCAATTTGAACTGTTTTGAATCGCTCTAAAATCGACCTCGCTGGCACCGCGCAATTTGTCCATGTTTTTCGGTTTTTCGAAACGTTCATTTACCGATCTTAGGGGGTGACTATCGTGACATATGTCGTGTTTGCCATTCGTGTGTGACACAAGGTTGTCACGTGTACTTCCAAACAGATGTCACGCTGTTATAGCTGAGTCATGTGCAGATAGCAGTTGAATATTCAAAGCTTAGGGAAATGTGCTTGACTGTGCTTCGCAGAGAGTTCCGTTTGGTTCAGTTCCGTCTGCTTTATCCAAACTCGGCAGATTTCGCACAATCTCCTGTAAGTAATATATTTCTTCCTAACAAAACAGGTGGCATAGAATTCGATGACATTTTAGGCAGCATATATTCACATGATAACGTTTCGCTTGAAAAGTCAACCTATATACCGTTACTCGACTTGTGTACTGATATGAAAACGGCTATGCTCGTGTAACACTTTTATACAATTTATGCTAACACCTGTTATCTGTAATTTTGGAATTTGTACCGCCCCTGCAGCCTAGTGAATTGTTATTAACTGTGCATATGCTCACACTTCAGCCGACACTTCCAAAGACTGATACATGTTTTACTTCAGTTTAATGCTATTGTATTTCGTATTTACGTAAACATTCTGTTTTTCAATTCATTCATGAGAATACTGAAAAGCAACGAAAAGACAAGACAATAATTACTCCATAAAGAGTTATACTGAAAAACAGAATTAACAGCGGCCAAAACAGCAAACTGAGCTGGTTAGGGTCCGAAACGGCTGAGTAAATATTAGATGATAATTAACAAACCAACTTGCATCATAGGTCGCATTTCTGCCGTATCGAATTAAATTCGACAGGAATTCGAGGTATGAATCGGCTGCCGAATTTCTGCCGCACGTTCGAGTGGTCGTGTAGCAGTATCCGACAGAAAAGCGACACCGATCGAGATTTTCTGACTACATACATAATGTTAATGTACTTAAACCCTTTCACCTACCCTGCGTTATGACAAATTAGCGTTCTCGTACAAAGAACTTTTCCGCATTCTGGCGGCGCGTTTTCTGGCCGCGCGTAAATTGGAGCGAGGGGAAATTCAACGAAGCTCGCCCCATCACCCCCTGCTTCGTCGAATTTTTGCTTTCGCTCCAATTTACGGCCAGAATACGCGCCCCCAGAATGCGGAAAAGCTCTTTGTGCGGGAACGCTTACCACGCAGGCTACCATTCACCCCGTGGGGGCATAGGTCCTTCGGGAAGTCTCTCCATCCCTGATGTTAATGTATTGATTATGTATAAATTCGGTCCCGCCGAAGAAAAAGAAGAGGATCTGAGCTGAGAAAAGCGCAGTGCCTCGATAATCACGGTCCTGGTATGCTAAATGTGATGTGCTCAGACGACTTCTTTGCAAGGACCAGTGTACCTTTGCTGAACATATTGCATCACATACTACTATAATTTAAGCCTCCTCCTCGTTCAATTAACATTTTTTGGCAAATTAAAAGTACTTCGTTCTTCAATTTCTTTGTCCCCCATATTGGATACTCTATAAGTCTAACACATTTTCCGTTGACCGACATACCGGACAGTGTCAATTCTGAATTGCGACACAAGTACGGCGTATGAACGAACAGTCGCGGCAGACGTACGGCATCTGAACCGGGTCTAGAATGGAAGCAAGCATCTGATAGATTGTCTGTTGTTGTTGTTGTTTGTTTTGTTTTGTTTTTGTTTTTTGCCGATGTTCATGTGACGTCGTCATATTCCAAATAATATTTGCCTATTTAGTTTATCACAGGCAAGAACCCGTAAGATCTTGATTATGACGTTTCGCAAAGTTTTAGCTCGACTGGCTTCGTTTTTAACAGAGCACATTTCAATTTCCAAGCTTTTGCGTTGCGTGACATTTTTTTTTTTCCATTTTTCATAAAATGGTCGTGGATCGCGTAGGTCAAAGATAAGTTATCGCTTACGTTTTTGCTAATTGAACTTTTCTTGTACTACAAGAAGTATTAATCTTAACACCTTAATCAAAACACCTTGGAACCATGGGATTTGAGAGCGGAGGGAGGTGATTGGAGTGGCTCTCTCTACCAAAGCAGAAACAGGAAAATGATCGAAAATGATCAATCTATTTGCATCGTGAAGAACGGTACAATGTTTGTGCTACAGGTAGTCAACTACATTTAAACGAAATGAATTACTTTAAATTATATAACTTATGAGAGTTCCTTTTTCCTTGGCCGGCTACAATGTAACTCCAAGATATCATAAGCATGTTCACTTAGTTACCATAGCAACAGCATATTCTTATATAAACCAGCGATATCAGCAGTAACAAATAGAATTAATCAATTATATCTTTTGCTTCTTAGTGGTTTGGATTACCTCTTGTTCTTCTCTATCGTGCCGTCTTTGCTGCCTTCTGTTGTGGGTGGCTGATTAGGAGCGCAACTTATTCCCAGGAACACGGACCCAAGTGGTTGATTTACTTGAGTAACTGGAGCTTCTTTTTCGTCACTCTTTATTTCGTTTGTGCTACCATAGTATCGGCAATACACTACAGGAAACAACATAAACACACAGAATATGACACCGGAAACCGACCGCAAATTGATGTGAAGGACTTGGCTTCACGCGAAAACTCACACAATGGCCACATGCCAAGTTTTGCCATTGATACCAGTGATGATGTTGACGACGTGGCACCCAACGCTGACGACGCAGAAGCTTCTGAGGTCTTTCCAATGGCTTGGTTTCACGAAGCATTGTGGGTAATATATAACATTGCAGCAGTAGCAGCCCTTTTAGTGACCTTGACTTTCTAGTCGTTGCTCTTCAGATTAGTGAATAACCTGCGCGCTCTAACTGTTGTTGTTCACGGAATGAACTCTGTAATTATGATTGGTGACACTGTGCTCAGTTCAATTCCTGTTCGCTTGTTTCATGTTATTTATCCAATGTTCTACAGCATAACCTATATCGTGTTCACGGTGATTTACTGGGCGGTCGGTGGCACAAGTTATTTTGGCACGCCTTACATTTACCCTCAAACCGACTACACAGGGAGACCAGTCCTGTCTGCTGTGTCGCAAATTTGTCTTTTCTTTGTTGGTCTGCCTTTATGTCAAAGTGTGTTGTTTGGTTTCTATATGCTACGAGTCTGGATACAAACTAAGTGTGGAAAATAGAATGATTATGCCATATAGACACGAACCTGTTCTTTTACTTTTAATGCTTCCAATTTAGGTAGTGCATATGGAACGTTTTTACTCACGAGGCCAGCAATCATGCAAATTTATTAGGACAAAACAAGGTGATTACATTCGGAAAAGAGTTCACCACCATGGCCGACGTTTCATTGTTTTGGGACACCAATATGGCTGCCGTGACGTCATGTAAAAACAATTTACATACAGTTTATATCATTACAGACGTTTCTAACTGTCTGATATTTATTAGCGTTACATGTAGCACTGGAAGTCACTGAATACATATATTTAAGGTAACGCACTATCGAATGGAACGCAACGTTTCATAAGCAGTCCAGCGCTCACATTAGAAAAATAAAGGACAGTTTACCTGTGTTTACTACAGTAAGTTAAATGAAAGAGAAAAGAACACACACATCCTCATATATTTCGCGTCAATGTCAGTGGAAAGAGCCCATAGCTTGCAGTCCTAGTTACTCTCCTCAGGGATGGACGATAGTTGACTTTTGAGTGGGAAGGGTGGGGAGGGGGGGAGGGGAGGAGGAAATTTTGACAACAAAACAAAATGTCATGCATATATACATGCATACAAAGGGTCAACAAACATGCCTAAATTAAATCACCCCTCCACCACTTTAACATCAAATGGTCCACCCCTCAATTAACCTCTGTAACAAATGAGGTAAATATTGGGATATTACCCTGAGAATGATTTTTTTTCAAATGTTTGACTTGATTTTTAATATGTGAAGCCTTGGAGCCGACTGGCTCATTGCTGCCAGAGCTTATCCCGGTTTCTGTAACATGAGGTGGCTAGGAGTATTTCTATTCCCCCTGGACGGGATGCGACTCCATGACAGGTCACTCCCCGCAATTTGTTAGTTTTCCCCAACAATAGCCCTTTTCATGGTTAATTTTTCTCATTTGCATTACAATGTAATCCAACGCGGATGCGAGGGAAATCGGGCTAAAACTACAAAAGAGCCCGAAATTGCCTTACCTACATGCTAGATTTTATTGTAATGCAAATAAAAAAGGTAACCGTGAAAAGGGTTATTAGCCGGTACCCATTTATACTCCTGGTTGGAGAGAGGCACTGTGAGAGTTAAGTGTCTTGCCCAAGAACACAACACAGTGTCCCCGGCCAGGGCTCGAACCGGATCGCTAGATCCGGAGATGAGCGCACTAACCATGAGGCCACCGCGCCTACACGATTTTTTTTTTTTTAAGTACTCACATTAATTGAAGTGATTGTTCTTGTAGTAGCGTAATGCCAGTTTTATATAGTATTCATATCGTACTTTCTGTATCCCATCAGAGATTTTTTTTTTTTCAAAAATCGTTTGCTTCATCTGTTCCCATTATTTGCTCCTGCAGTTTGTTTTATGTTATTCTGTTTGTTTGTGTTTCCTCTCAATGCTGCTTTTGTCACTTTTTGCCAGAAATGACGGCATTTCAGTATTTATTGCCCTTTACCGAGTCGCCCAGTTTAATCGCAAAGAAATAACTTTGTGGTCAATTTCTGTTCTTCTTCCTTCTTGAGCTCTGCCTTCGATACAACGCTGACAAGCAAGGGCAGGAGAAGAATTGGTCGGTGTTAACGTTTATATATATATATATATATATATATTTTTTTTTTTTTTTTTTTTTTTTTCCAGGCATTTATAAGCTAAAATCAGGTTTTTCCTAAGAAGTGCCTGCTTCAAACGATAGACATCTTCACGGCCTCTGACGCCATCTTGTTTGGAATGCAACGCACCAAAAATTACAGTAACCTGTAAGGAAGAAAAAAAACGAATCTAATGTCTAAAAAGTCACGGAAAATTCGAGTTCTGAAGTATCTATGAATTAAAAACTAATGATATAGGTAAAATAATTTACTGATCGCATTTGAGGGAAATAGCCTCGCTAGAAAAGCAACAGTAGAGGTCTTTTATTTTTTTATTTTTTTTTTTCTCATACGTACATTTTTTAGGCATTTGCATGAAAAATTAAAAGTGTAATTCTTTGCCTCGCAGCGAATCTATGTTCTTCAAATTTGACCAAGTTACAAGGAAGCGATTCCTTGTAGCTCATAAAATACGCAGAAAGTCAATCACTTTCAACTTATTGGGCATCGAACTTTTAACTTTTCCACTATATTTACTCAATTTACGCAAGATGGCGTCAGAAACCCTAGAAAAGGTGTATTAAACAACGGCTACGTATCCTGCATTTGAGTACATCTCGATGCTCTCCTGGAACACACGCCGATGCATGTATTCTCATATACTTGAGAATGTTCAGTTCTATCTGAAAACCCCTAACGAGACAGTAGAAAATTGTGAAGGCTGTTTAACCATGCTTAACTTCAAGTGCATGTGCAAAATTCCTAGTTTTCAGAGTAGCCGAGTTACACCCGAAGGGGGGGGGGGGGGGGGGAGGCTTCTGCCATATATGGGCTATATAGGTATGTGCCGCTGTGAAGGGTATGGTTTTCAAGCAGTTTACTATATACTATTATATATTATATTTATATTACTATATAATATTAAAAAAATCAAATCGGCGAGTTTAAATTTACGCAAATCAGCCTCAATAGTGTCGATACATGCTGGGATTTGGGGAGTTTACTGTAGTATAGGGTAGCAAAATTCAGCTGAACTAGCTCTGGTATAGACTAAGGGTTCCAGGGTCTCAGCAGCACATCCCCACCCAGAAATTCCCAAAGTACAACCCCCCCCCCCGGGATATTACACATCAGTAATGTACGAGATGAATCATTTTCTACCGGTCTGTACCATCGGACTTTTGTATGCATGGCACCCTAGAAAACGTAAGAGCTGCCCAAAAGCGAATGGTAAGCAGTAATAGTAAGATTCGACGCGTGCGAATCATTCACTTCATGTATGAATCATGTGGAAGCTCTTTTTGGGCATTGTGTGGCATGACCTCTGGCAACGGACACCCTACCCTGAATTCGTAATTACACAGTAAGCCCATTGTGGTCTACTAGCAATTCGAGATTCTGAGAAGAGTTAAACTGATCAGAGAGTGAGGTTTCTTTGAGAAAATGTGCTGGGGTATACTTCGGGACGAATTTCGTCTGGTTCAGTTTCGTTTGCTGCATCCAAACGCCGAGGATTTCGCACAATCTCCTGTAAGTTTTGATCTTCAATACACCGTAATTAAATATGACTACATAAGGAAGGAATGTTAGGATGCAAATACCTGTAGACTACACGGGCTTTAGTTCAAACAAGCGAGGCATCTGTGAAGCAAGATGCGTATGATTCCATTACTGTAGCATATTTGGCAATCTGCCCGGATTTGAGAGATTTCGACAGGCTTCAAGTAGCATTTATAACTCTGATTAAGGTAAACAATATTCTAGAGATTGATGTTGAAATTACATTTAAGTGCTGTCTCTCGGGGCTTATATGCGACTTTTAAGTTGTTTTTGTAAACTAGCCTTAATCTTGGCGAAAAATTGTCAAAACCCTCAGGGTTAGGGTTAGTCAAAAATTTACAGTTTTGGATTGTTCTTTGGCAAATTCCTCTGAGCAGTTCGCGGGGTTAAGCCGAACCGAACGGAACTTTTTTCACGTGTAAACAATGCTATGCAAATGACGATACACATCAGTGCATGATGATTACGATCGTAAATTTGCATTGCAAAAGTTGACAACCAGAAATGTATTGTTTCCTTCTAATTACTGGAAGAAGGATTTAGTTTCTTAACTGGATTGTGATTTTTAGATCCCATGATGCACAGAAACGTAACTGAGAAAGCCGTCTATTTCAAAAGAATGCAAAAGAAATCGCGTGACGAGGCAACAACAGGAAAACCACTGTTTGATGTTGCGCACAGGAAGCAGAGGAGTCATATTTGACCGTATTTCCAGTGAAATTAATATTCACCGTAAAGATTTACGGGCGATTCAAAATTTGACCAAGATAAAGCTTTCATCCCTCGTCTCTTTTCTTACTGTTAGTCACTGTTAGTCACCACGAGGGATAACCCACAGTCATTTCTGTATGCGGTATTCGTCGTGAGGACAGGACGGGATTTTAAGAGACGCGTGTTTACAGTTCGATCACTTAGTGATTTGAATCAGCAACAGATCGATTCGGGCTACAATTGTACGTAGCCTGATTCTCAGACGTCCGAGGTCGTTCGCTACCCCTCTCTCCTCTCCCGTCTGATACACTCTGTGCGAGGTTGTGTTCATGACGTCAGAGCCATTGTCAATTTTCACCAATCAGAGCGGATGTACCACATCCCGAGTGTGGAATGTGCGGAATGTTATTCAGAAAGGTTTCGAATCGGCTGTGAAAACTTGAACGCTTTCCAAGTTTTGGCGTGGAAAAACTGTTCTCTAAACAGTTCAAAGCGCTCAAAATGTTTGTTTGTGGTATTTATGTCCTTCTTAACTTGCCAACGGGATTCGGAAAGTCGCTTGTGTTCCAGATGGCTCCTTTAATTCACGCCGAAATCACTAGGCCGCGGTGGATTTGAAGCGAACCCAATGATAATTGTGATATCTCCTCTAGTGAGCCTTATGGAAGATCAAACAAATTTGTTACGGAAATTTGGTATACCAGCCGACTCGATAGGAGAAGATAAGGCTCTGGATCTGAAGATTGAGAAAGGAGAGTGCTCCGTGATATTTTCGTCGCCGGAGTCCTTACTAGGAAATGGTCGGTGGCGAAGGTTTCCTGGAAAAACCGGACCTTTGTATGAAAAGTATTTGTCGAAATATTCTGTGCTTAAAATAGTTTTGTTTTTCACAAATTCATTATGTACTCACACTTACAGCCAAATACATCGCTAAATACAGTTTATTATAATGATACTTAAGGAGAAACATTTCATATTCACTTATGTCAAACAAAAATGTACCATTTTCTTTATTCCTTTTCGAGCAAAACAAGCCATGATCGAATATTACGTGAATATTATTTAACTTAAAAAACGCAGAAAGGGACTTCAATATAGGAATTTTCCACACCTGTACAAAAGCTGTTGGACACTGAACCAAGTTCGTCTGGTGGAGGTGAGAAGAAATTCCTCCCAATGTTTACACATGCTGGAAATGCCCGCACAACTACAGGAACACCTGAGTGCCTTACTGCTGTATGTCCAACCATCGAAACTGCAGGAGGTAACCCTGTCAGACTTGTAATCTCCCACACCGGTAATACTGGTGATCGAAGGAAACCTTGTTTCATCTTGAGGTGGATTTGTAGGAAATAGAGCTTTCTTCACGGGCTTCGCTTCCAGCGATCTCGCGACAGATACCTCCTGAGTTTGATCTCGACTCAATCTCCGCTTTATGCGAACCACGTTGTTTTTAGGCATTTCTGCCCTCGACTCGTCCTCGAGACTTTTGAAATTTCACATCATTTTTTTCGATCTTTTTCAACTTTGGGTAGCATTTTCTTTTGCAATATTGCAAGTTCTCGTTTGAAGTTTGTAACTCACCGCCTAAATATCTTGCAGAGTTCCTCGCAAAGCGCCCCAAAAACCGCTATTCTATCGCTTGTTTCGAGAAATTCAGTGCAGAACAAGCACTGAATCGAGCTCGTCCGAGATAAGACGGCTATCTTCGACGTAGAAATTAAAAGCATTACTAAGTAATCTTCGCTTTGGCAAAATCTGATCAAGGAAGAACCCGCGTGAAATTGATTTGTTGACTTTTCCACGCTTCATTTCTTACGTGTGTTGTGACTGGCCCTTACTATACAATAGGTGCTTTGACGTCATGAACACGATCTCGCACAGAGTATATCAGACGGGAGAGGGAGAGAGGGGCCGCGAACGATCTCGGACGTCTGAGAATCAGGCTACAATTGAACAGTGAATTTAACTAGAAATACGGTCAAATATGACTCCTCTGCTGCCAGTGTGTTGCGTTACCAAAAATTGTTAGAAAATAACACAAAGAAAACATGATACGCGCGTTGATTGGTTGAAAATCGTGTTTCTATGAAACAATTAGATTATGAGTTCGAGATTTCTATAGGGTGATAGTTGACGAAGGCGCAGCCCGAACTTAATAGACCTGCGCCCTCGTCAACTATCACGCGATAGAAACCGAGAGCTCAAAATTGTTTTAGTTTAAATCTACTGGTCGTTCAAAACCTCATCCAAATTCTTTTCACAGAAACCTGGAAAACGCAAAGAAGCGGCCGTCATTTTGGAACGACCGCACACTGCTGAGCTACTCCCTATCTACCACAATAGAGAGTGAGTAGCGTACCCAATCAGAAAACGGCATATGCATTCGTGATAGAACGCTAGTAAATTTATACTAAATTATATGAACATACTAATTTATATAAATAAGACCACGTGGACAGACACTTCTCGAACTGTTCAGTAATCGAACTTAATGGAACTTAATGGAACTTAATCGAACGATTGAGCTTGGCAATTTGAACAAAATCAAACACAAAAGTTGATTGCTCTAATTTTTTTTGTGTGTGTGTGTGATCGTTCGATTGCCTTCCACTACCGAACTTTAGTCGAACCCAGTCGTTTAACGAAATGTCTGATTTGATTCGAGTAGTTACGTTGGGTAGCGCTGCAATTGGGTGAGATAAGTGAGTCTTTTTTTTTTTTTTTGTTTTTAACTGCACAGATGGTATCGCTTATTCCTTTCATACACAAGGCAAAGACATACTTTGGCGACATCGATCGCATATCTCGAGAGAATCTCTGTGCAGAAAACTTCGAGATTTGTCGTCTATTTTGTTTTTCATATATCAATACATTTGTCAATCTATAATATAATGATTTTAATTTTCACGTTCTTTAGAAATGAGCGGTTTAGTACACGGAAGAATGCACAGCGTTTAATCTACTAAATAAATATATATTGATTGCATGGATAGCATGCATGTTGGTTTTGTTAGCACGTATAAAATGTGTCATTGTTGCAACTCCCCAGCTAGGCTGGACCTTACTGCTGTTTTTAATGTTAATAAATTAATCGCCTACTGTATGTTTGTTATTCTATTTTGATTTCGATTAATAAATAATTCAGTACACTTAGTCGCATATCCTATATAAATAGAAGCGACTCAGTTAAGACAATGTTCTCGACCAAAAGAAAGTATTTCAAATGTTATAAATAGTGCCAAAATAAACTCAGTTCTATAGCAGCAGACGTTTCGGGCCTAGCCCTTCCTCAGAGCTTAGTTTTCAAAACTAAGGACTGTGGATGGGCAAGGCCCGAAACGTCCGCTATATGACTGAATTTATTTTGGCTTTATTTTATCACTATTTATAACTTTAGAACTATATAGACTGTGCCACGTAGTCACGGTTCCTTTTTTAGGGATTACAAACATTTAGTTAAATAACTGAATTTGTCCGTCTTTATTTTTTAGTGGTTTGGTGTGTTAGTCGTACTGATGTATCGCTTCGCCGTTGCCGCCTTCTGTACCAGCTGGATGATTTCAAGCCTAATTCGTAAAAATTGGTTTCTTTGGCTGAGTAACTGGAGCTTCCTCGTTGTAACAGTGTACTTCATTTGTGCCACCATAGTAACGGCCTTCCACTACAAGAGAGAACGGAAGCCTGCAGGAAAGATCGCAAGCGACCAGATGAAAAATGGCGAGGCAAATTCGACGTCCAAGGCAAAATGTGCTGCAGATTCCGATGGAAGTGTTAATGATATTGTTGAAATGCATTTCACATCGGACGCCTTTGAAGCATCACGGGCTCTTCCAATGGCTTGGTTTCACGAAGCACTGTGGGTGATTTACAATATCGCCTCCGTGGCTGCTATTATGGTGACCTTATCTTTCTGGTTGTTGTTATTTAATGCAGATAAAGGGGTACGCGCTGTCACGGTTATTCTCCACGGAGTCAACTCCATTGTAATGGTCGGCGATACCATGCTAAGTTCCATACCCGTGCGTTTGTTTCATGTTATCTACCCAATGCTCTACTGCATAGTCTATGTCATGTTTACAGTGATTTACTGGGCAGCTGGTGGGCACAACTATATTTACCCTCAGACGGACTACACAGGGAGACCAATCCTCGCCGCTGTATCACAGCTGTGCCTTTTCTTTATTGGTCTTCCCTTGTTTCAAAGCGTCATGTTTGGTTTCTATAGACTGCGAGTTTGGATCAAAACTAAAAACGGTAAATAGTTCAGATGTTACCGTAGAACAGTGACGTATAGTTTTACCCTGTCACGTATTAGGAAACTTAAGCTATGTTAACGCCAGTAGTTCTTACAACTGCCATGTTAGGAGCCCAATTGAAGTATAGCTTTACAGCAGTTGTAGACGAGAGTATAAATAGGGCCAATATGCTTTGAAGAGTTAAAGATATAGCAAT